>NW_027199750.1:2500-28474 GCF_038502225.1 Cherax quadricarinatus | reverse complement strand
GGAATATAATGAAACAATACTTTAAAAAAACGCGGTTACATAAGGCAATACTGTAAAATAACAAACTATTACAGTAATACATAAAAACAATACATTAACTCGGAGAGCAATACAGCAACACACGAGAACTGTACCGTAAAACACAATACAGTAACATACAACACAACAGCAACACTCAAGTATCGTACATCAACATTTATTAACAATACAGTAAAACACTGGAACAGAAGGTTAAGATACTAGTAAATAAAAAATGAGTGTACGAGACATTAAGAAGACCTTCCAGCCAAGTTATTACTTGGTCGCTGAAATTTCTTTTGTTAGGAGATCGAGTCCCTGAGTTTGAAGATTTTATTTTCTTCATCCAGAATTTCATTGTTTTATTTGAGCGTGTGAGTGTTTGGTTACCAATGTTTTCTCATAATACAGAAGATGTCAGAAGTGAAGATGAGAAAAAAATGACAGAGACGTATTTAATATTCTTTCCTCGCACCTCTTTACCTTTGGAAAGATAATTTGCAGCGTCTACTTTACTTTATCTAATACAAGCGTTGATTTTTGCCTTCCATAATTAATTGTAGAGATGAACGTATTTATCAGGTCGAAATACCACTTGTGGTAGAGCATGAAGTTGTTGTCACTGTGTCAGGTCAGGTGTTGCTGTAGTGACACGTTGTGGCATCATTCTCTCAAATATCAAATAACATCAGTACCGGAGGATGTAAAACTGCCGATCACTAAAGTAGAATAAAAACTATAATTCACATTCACTGAACAATGTGTCAAGTTTAATAGGTAAACCCGAAGGAAGGCTTCACTAGGACTGCATGAATTATATTTGGGTACTCGTAAGGGGGATCTTTAAGAAGTTGCTGGATTTTTTTCTTCATTGTTTCTTCTTCGTCCAATTGTTATAAATTATGTCTCTCGTAATTCAAGAACGCCTCATACAATCGACTTTCAATGTTTTTGTACGATAACGAGAACCATATTCATGGAACAATTGGCCTGTTAACATGTCCTATGACCAAAATTAGTGAAATCATTAACATTATCCTGGAATGACTGAAATATCTTTCAAAACACTGAGTAGCTAAGCTTCAAACCTTCACAAAAACTGCTACATAATTCGATGACGTTGGACACTGCCTTGTAAGTGTGTGGTTGCGAATTTGACCGTTTATGTAAAAAGTAGTGTGGAATTTTATTCTCCTAAGTCACACACACACACACACACACACACACACACACACACACACACACACACATACACACACACACACACACACACACACAGGGAGTATTAATCATCCGGGGTTTATCCTGAGTACTTCAGTACTGATAAGTAAGATACTTGTCTAACTGTCAGGTATCATTTTTACGAAACATTTCTCCTACACAAGATCATTGACTGAAGAAGTCTACCAGCACTGTCATCTTGCACATCTACTGTCATGTGAGGTAGATATATTTCGGAATAAAGATACTTGTCAGTACTGAATACCATTATAATATTCATACTTAAGCATTATCCAGGGGTTTCATTGTATACTACGACAGTGTTTATCTTCCGTCCAGCTGATCAAGAGTTACTACGACAGTGTTTATCTTCCGTCCAGCTGATCAAGAGTTACTACGACAGTGTTTATCTTCCGTCCAGCTGATCAAGAGTTAGTACGACAGTGTTTATCTTCCGTCCAGCTGATCAAGAGTTACTACGACAGTGTTTATCTTCCGTCCAGCTGATCAAGAGTTACTACGACAGTGTTTATCTTCCGTCCAGCTGATCAAGAGTTACTACGACAGTGTTTATCTTCCGTCCAGCTGATCAAGAGTTTCTTCAATGTTCTCTCTTAGTACAATTATTGTAGTTCTACTTTACATTTGAGGTATTTTACTGCCTCTAACCTGTTTCCTGCTCTTGTAAATAATTGTTTCAATCATCATATTTGTCAATAGTTCCAGCAGTGTTTGGTATCTCTGTCTTTCCAGTCCTGCCACGGTTTTCCAGCTGTTAATTATTATACATTCCTCTTTTCGCTCCGCCTAGTATAATTTGAAGATTTTTAGAAGTTCCCAATTGTGTAATTTCAATTGTGTACGTCCAGGTCACCAACACCAGTGCCCAATGTGTCATTGTTCACAGGCCACCAACACCATTGCCCGATGTATCACTGTTTACAGGCCACCAACACCAGTGCCCTATGTAACATTGTTACATAGGGCACATCTTCCAAAAATCTCTCTCCTCTACACTCCTCTCTTCCCCAGGTTCATACACACTTATTATGACCCACTTTACGCATCCGACCCTTATTTAAATCCACATTATCCTTGAATTTATGCATTTATATTCCTTTTTGTTCTTCCAGAACTGATCTATGTTGCATTATATATCAATATTAAAGGTCACAAGTTTTCCACCTAAACTACTTTGTACATTACATGATATTCATTAATGGAAGTTTATTTGAGACATTAACAAGACGTGTCGGCCAGGAGACGTGTCGGCCAGGAGACGTGTCGGCCAGGAGACGTGTCGGCCAGGAGACGTGTCGGCCAGGAGACGTGTCGGCCAGGAGACGTGTCGGCCAGGAGACGTGTCGGTCAGGAGACGTGTCGGCCAGGAGACGTGTCGGTCAGGAGACGTGTCGGCCAGGAGACGTGTCGGCCAGGAGACGTGTCGGTCAGACGTGTCGGCCAGGAGACGTGTCGGTCAGGAGACGTGTCGGCCAGGAGACGTGTCGGCCAGACTGTAAGATGCTCTGATAAAATTTTTTGTCACTAAATCAGGTATTCTTTGAGTTCTTTGAGTTGTAATGACCAGAGCTTTGGTAAGATGGGTAAGGAAGAAGGATGGGTAAGGATGGAAATATTGGAAAAGTGTGGGAGGGGGGGAAGAGGTAGGATATAAAAGGTAAGTGGGCCAACCACTTTGGTGTAATTTAAAAAGTGTCTGTGAATTGATAAGATATTCTTTAAGGGGTATAATACTAACCCATCAGAGTCACATAGATATAATAGGTATATAAGTACATGACTCTGAATTGGTAGTAGTTATACAAGTTGCAATTGCTTTTTTTTTTTTTTTTTTTTTTTTTTTTTTTTTTTTTTTTTTTTTTCGCGATTGCACAACGGATACTTATACGACAAGAAAGGCAATAATTTTCTGGCCAGTTTATGAGCTCGTGACAATAGCTTCTTAATGGTGGTGTCCAACAATAGTCAATAGCATAATTTTACATTAGAAAGTTATTTAAGATGTCTCCCTAATTGGGGGCGATGATTTTCTCAGTATACATAGAAGGGTTCTGGTGGTACCCAATCCTCTTCATCAGGTAAGTTGCTCAAAATCATGGGTCGAGGGTAATCATCTTTATGAATAAAACGACGAACCCTCTGTGGGAGAGTCATTCTTTGAGTCCTGTGAGGCGGAGTATTGATGGTGTAATCGGTGGTATTTATCACTTGTATAGGATGTTCTCTATCTGGCATGTATAGTTCTTGCATTGTATAAAGTTGTTTCTTTTTTAGGGTGTCAAGGCGTACATTTATGGCAGTAATATCTTGTTGTGTGTGTAAATCTGCCATTTTAACTCTGTCTCTCCTCCTGGTATCGGTAATAAAGCGAAGAGCTCTATTCTGGACCCTTTGTAACCGTAGCATGTTGGTCTTTGTTGTTAATGACATTGGGACACAAGGGTATTCAAGTATAGGTCTTATTATCATTTTATACAGATGTTTTTTGACATGTTGAGGGGCTTGATTGAATCGAAAGAGTCTGCTAAGACCGGCTTTGGCTGTGTTGATCTTTTTAGTTACATGAGATGTTGAGTGGAGCAGCCTGTCTATTTCATATCCCAAGATCTTGTTAGGGTTTCTAATGGCTACAGGTGTACCTCTGATGGAGATACCCCCTTTATCTTCGATGGTTGATGCAAAACATCCTATCGTGCTAACAAGGACCTTGTCAGGATTAGTCGTAATTCTCCATTTCTTCTCCCAATTAGATGTTCGACGAAGTTCAATATTCATTTTTTCTATGACTCTCTCATACTTGTATTTTCCTGTTACTGGAGTTGATGAGACGACATGAATAACATCATCTGCAAACTGTGTCACAATTGTGTCATTAAACTCTGGTTGAGGAAGGTCATTCACATAAATGTTAAACAGAAGTGGACTGAGACAAGAACCTTGTGGGACACCAGCCGTCGGTATAAAAGGTTCTGTCGACTTGCCATGAAAGGTGGGAATGATTTTTCTTTGAGTTAAGAAATTATAAATTACTCTGAGAAAAGTCCAGTTATGGTCTGGTAGGTCAATGAGTTTGTATATAAGGCCATCATGCCATAAGCTATCAAAAGCTTTATGAACATCTCTGGTGGCAATTAAGGCAAGATTGCCCTGCTGTTTTAGACTTGCTACAGTGTCAAAAATAACATTTATTGCATGATTGGTACCTCTATGTGTTCTAAAGCCAAATTGTTTTTCAGTAAACAAGTGATTAAACTCCATATAGTAATTCAATCTGTTGGAAATGACTTTCTCAAGAACTTTTCCAGTGACTTCAAGTAAAGATATAGGTCTATAGTTCCCAGGTTGGTGGATGTCTTTATTGGGCTTAGCAAGAAAGATCATCTTAGCAGTCTTAAAAACAACTGGAAAATGTCCTGAGGCCAAGATGGCATTAAAGATATTTACCAAGGACTGTTTGCAATTTCTAGGTAGGTACTTTATTTGTTTCATTGTTATTCCAGAGAGGCCAGGGGCTCTATTTCTCATTCTTCCAATAACCTGACTTATCTCTAGTAATGTAATAGGTCTAGTAAGCGGGTGGGTATCTTCAAGAGTTGAAGTATCGATGGTAGGTAGTGGTTGTAGATCATCCAAGTTCTCATCTCTCCATTCATTTACTAACTGATAATGATTATTATTAAATTGACGACTGTTATTGTGAGAGAGAATTTTCTCCCATACATCACCCATCAAATTAGCCTGGTCCTGTGGATCGTCAAGTTTAATTTCAACATCTTCATCATCCTCATCAGTGAAGGTATGAACTAGGTAGTTAGGAGCCTTGTGCTTTGCCCCTAAAAGTTGTCGGATCTTACTCCAAAATTTTGCTGGTTCACGTTTATATTGATTAGCTTGAAGAACTAGAAATTTCCATATGTCTCGTTTGTGTTGACTAATCATGTTAATTAATTCGTGCCTTAATCGGTGCAGTGTAGCTGCTGGTGGTTGTCGCGTTTGAAGATGCCTTCGACATTCTGCTTGATAATTTCTTAAAGTGTCTCTAATTTCTCTAGTAGGTTTATATTGTTGGTATATCTTTGTGGAAGCTAATTGGCAAGTTGCATTGGTAGCTTCAATTATTCGATTGTGCAGGGACCTGATTGCATCATCAATTGCACTGGAAGGTAGATTTTCCAAAGACACAATTTCATCCTCACCCAGATATGCCCTGAAGGGGTCAAATCCTAGGGTGTTAAGATTGGGTTTAGGAGTTACAGGTATTCTAAATGGAGAAGTTTGTAGTTGTATTATAACAGGGATATGGTCAGATCCTACATTTCCACCAGGAGATATACGACAGTGAAAGATGTCACAGTCTCTGTTTGTCAGTACTATATCTGGTGTTCCTGGATGAGGTCCAATGTACGATTTGAAGAATGGGCCTTGAAATGACAAGTTTCTAGCTGTCATGATATTAAAGAGTTGTTTTCCTTTTAAGTCACCCAGTGGAATACCAGCTCCACAGTTGAAGAGGGCAGGGTGATGAGCATTAAAATCTCCAGCTAGAATTGTTGGAATATTTCTGCTTAATATCCTATGTAGAGGAATTGACTCTATATATGGCTGTCTCGGGGGAAAATATCCAGTTCCTATCACTAGTTGTCCATGCGACGTTGTTAGTTCTATTGCAAGAATGTTATCTTCATCAACATGAATATTTTTAAATGTATATCCTAATTTAACCAAGATGGCTACACCACTAAAGGGTCCTCTCGATTTCTCAACAGTACAGTATCCACGTAATTTAATATGTTGATCAACTCTTGCAGCTGTCTCGTTCAAAAGTATAACATCGGGATTGTAGTTATGTAGTTCAACCTCAAGAAGGTAACGGTTATTAAAGAAATGTTGAACATTAAGTTGGAAAATTGTAATCCCCATTATTGCTTTTTCTTCGCTCGTACACTGCGTTCTGAACGCCTGCAAGTAATGTCATGTGTTGTATCTACACTATCCCTGCTGGACTCGTCAAGGGGAGGAGGGAACTTTTGCGTGGATGCTTGTGTATTAAAAATGCCATCATCTTCACTAGAGGCAGTAATATTAACAGACTCATTAGAATCGTTAGAGTCGTTAGAGTCATCATCATAAACTGAGGTATGTTATTCTCAGTTTCAGGAAGCAGAGGCTCGTGAGAGTTAATGGGAGACTGTGTAGGCTCCAAGGGAATATTAGATAGGCAAGGTGAGTTACCTTGGGAAAGTTCCTGTTCAACAGGATCAGCTACAATAGCGGGAGAGTAGGCACCACTTTCTGGGGCATTGTTATGTTCAGGTGTTGACTTATCGGGTTGAGAGGAGTTGACAACCTGGGTTTGCGAGGAGGGCGATCCCTGGGCCAGGGATGACTTAGGCTTATTTTTAGATGTAGAGTATGGTACATACTTCTTGTTATGAGAAGGCTGGGTCATAATAGCCTTCACATTTTCAGGGATAGTGATGGGAGTGATCCCATTAGCCATTAACAGATCATTTAAAACCTGAGAGCAGAGTTGAATGTCACCACCTGCTGTGTCTTTGGCCACCAAGTACATTAGTTGTGCTCTCGTTATATCCCCGTCTGTGGATACCTGAGACATATGAGATGCGACTGAACCTTGTTGTTGTGTCTGTTGTAAGTGAGGGTTAGATTGGGGCACTCCAAGAGGGGCAGAATTCCAAACATTGGAACCATTGGTAGAGACCTGAGGAGTCCCACTTGATCCAGGCAGAGCTGGGAAGGAAGTTTGGGACATGGTTGGCGGTGCCTGGGGAGTGGTCTTCTTAGAAGTGGATAGTTTCTTGGCGTCAAGAATTTTCTGCATTTCCTTTTTTCTTTCAGGACAAATAGCAGAAACAGCATGATGTTTTCCATTACAGAGGACACATTTAGGTGTATTTTTATTGGTACAATCACGATACGAATGTTGGCCAGAGCAAATGCTACAAATTTGCCCTTGTGTACTGCATTTGTTGTTGTTATGACCAAAGGCATAACACTTGAAACATTGTGTCACACTGACAAAGCGTTCCAGAGAAATTTGGTCAGATGTACATCTGGTGCTAAAACATTTGAAGCCATTTTGACACACAAGTTTGGCCTCCTCAGGTGTCTCGAGTATTAATTTTAAAGTTACCTTATTGTTGTTGGTATTCGAGAATTTGTGTGCTTCTACAGCCCTAAGGTCAGAATTCTCGGCATTAATGTTATCAACAATTTCATTAACAGTGCTGTGTTTCATAAAACTGTTGATTCTGGCCACAAACACAGTCCTCTGAGCTTGATAGCTGTCAGGTGCAACTGGGGTAACACCAGAAGTCTTCAGTTTATCCAAGACATCATGCTTTAGTAGTTGAAGTAACTCTTCTTCCGAAGAGAGGAGAAGTACTGCTCCAGCGTGGGTTTGAAAAACATCCACTGGAGCAACAGTTGAGTTGGAGCAAATACATTTGAGAATGTCTTTCATGGACATTTGATTTCCATCAATGCGTAATCTTACACGAATCCTCGCCATGATGCCTGGGAAGGTGCATCTGGCAGAGGAGTTGCTTAACAAAAAGGTATCTTTCCTTAATGTTAGCCTAACATCCTATTTCAGCTGACTTATGAAGGTCAGCCCCTAAGATAGCCTACCCTCGAGTAGTGAGGGGAAAGGGCCCAAGGCAAAGATCGGCTGGATTTTAAAAAACCACACGGGCTACCAGATGGTCAAAATGCCTTGTGTTAACTCGCCAAAGCGAAGTTGCCGAAAAAGAAGAAGATAGGACAGTCAGAAGGATAGCAATGTATGTAGTGTGTTAAGTGTGTGGGCCAGTGTTGATGTATGGGTGAGGGGAGGATGGGGAAGGATGGGGGGATGGGGATGAGAGGGGTGAACAAGCAAGCAAGTCACCGCCTTACCCTCTTGATGGGATGGGGCTCGAAGTGACTGCAAGCAAGTCTCCTCTCAGCTCTGGTGAAGAACTACTCAGGATAACCCAAGTAAATTCTCGAGCAACAGTGTTCAGAGTTGCTCAGCTGAAGAGCAGGAACGACGACGTCTTCTCTCCACGGTGGCTGGGCTGCAACTCTTTGTCTTGTTAAGTGAGGCTTCCCTGGGTTACCACAAGAATGTGTTAAGTGAGGCTTCCCTGGGTTACCGCAAGAATGTGTTAAGTGAGGCTTCCCTGGGTTACCACAAGAATGTGTTAAGTGAGGCTTCCCTGGGTTACCGCAAGAATGTGTTAAGTGAGGCTTCCCTGGGTTACTGCAAGAATGTGTTAAGTGAGGCTTCCCTGGGTTACCGCAAGAATGTGTTAAGTGAGGCTTCCCTGGGTTACCGCAAGAATGTGTTAAGTGAGGCTTCCCTGGGTTACCGCAAGAATGTGTTAAGTGAGGCTTCCCTGGGTTACCGCAAGAATGTGTTAAGTGAGGCTTCCCTGGGTTACCGCAAGAATGTGTTAAGTGAGGCTTCCCTGGGTTACCGCAAGAATGTGTTAAGTGAGGCTTCCCTGGGTTACCGCAAGAATGTGTTAAGTGAGGCTTCCCTGGGTTACCGCAAGAATGTGTTAAGTGAGGCTTCCCTGGGTTACCGCAAGAATGTGTTAAGTGAGGCTTCCCTGGGTTACCGCAAGAATGTGTTAAGTGAGGCTTCCCTGGGTTACCGCAAGAATGTGTTAAGTGAGGCTTCCCTGGGTTACCGCAAGAATGTGTTAAGTGAGGCTTCCCTGGGTTACCGCAAGAATGTGTTAAGTGAGGCTTCCCTGGGTTACCGCAAGAATGTGTTAAGTGAGGCTTCCCTGGGTTACTGCCCTGCAAGAATGTTAAGTGAGGCTTCCCTGGGTTACCGCAAGAATGTGTTAGGAGGCTTCCCTGGGTTACCGCAAGAATGTGTTAAGTGAGGCTTCCCTGGGTTACCGCAAGAATGTGTTAAGTGAGGCTTCCCTGGGTTACCGCAAGAATGTGTTAAGTGAGGCTTCCCTGGGTTACCGCAAGAATGTGTTAAGTGAGGCTTCCCTGGGTTACCGCAAGAATGTGTTAAGTGAGGCTTCCCTGGGTTACCGCAAGAATGTGTTAAGTGAGGCTTCCCTGGGTTACCGCAAGAATGTGTTAAGTGAGGCTTCCCTGGGTTACCGCAAGAATGTGTTAAGTGAGGCTTCCCTGGGTTACCGCAAGAATGTGTTAAGTGAGGCTTCCCTGGGTTACCGCAAGAATGTGTTAAGTGAGGCTTCCCTGGGTTACCGCAAGAATGTGTTAAGTGAGGCTTCCCTGGGTTACCGCAAGAATGTGTTAAGTGAGGCTTCCCTGGGTTACCGCAAGAATGTGTTAAGTGAGGCTTCCCTGGGTTACCGCAAGAATGTGTTAAGTGAGGCTTCCCTGGGTTACCGCAAGAATGTGTTAAGTGAGGCTTCCCTGGGTTACCGCAAGAATGTGTTAAGTGAGGCTTCCCTGGGTTACCGCAAGAATGTGTTAAGTGAGGCTTCCCTGGGTTACCGCAAGAATGTGTTAAGTGAGGCTTCCCTGGGTTACCGCAAGAATGTGTTAAGTGAGGCTTCCCTGGGTTACCGCAAGAATGTGTTAAGTGAGGCTTCCCTGGGTTACCGCAAGAATGTGTTAAGTGAGGCTTCCCTGGGTTACCAAAAGAATGTGTTACAGCAAGAATGTGTTAAGTGAGGCTTCCCTGGGTTACCGCAAGAATGTGTTAAGTGAGGCTTCCCTGGGTTACCGCAAGAATGTGTTAAGTGAGGCTTCCCTGGGTTACCGCAAGAATGTGTTAAGTGAGGCTTCCCTGGGTTACCGCAAGAATGTGTTAAGTGAGGCTTCCCTGGGTTACCGCAAGAATGTGTTAAGTGAGGCTTCCCTGGGTTACCGCAAGAATGTGTTAAGTGAGGCTTCCCTGGGTTACCGCAAGAATGTGTTAAGTGAGGCTTCCCTGGGTTACCGCAAGAATGTGTTAAGTGAGGCTTCCCTGGGTTACCGCAAGAATGTGTTAAGTGAGGCTTCCCTGGGTTACCGCAAGAATGTGTTAAGTGAGGCTTCCCTGGGTTACCGCAAGAATGTGTTAAGTGAGGCTTCCCTGGGTTACCGCAAGAATGTGTTAAGTGAGGCTTCCCTGGGTTACCGCAAGAATGTGTTAAGTGAGGCTTCCCTGGGTTACCGCAAGAATGTGTTAAGTGAGGCTTCCCTGGGTTACCGCAAGAATGTGTTAAGTGAGGCTTCCCTGGGTTACCGCAAGAATGTGTTAAGTGAGGCTTCCCTGGGTTACCGCAAGAATGTGTTAAGTGAGGCTTCCCTGGGTTACCGCAAGAATGTGTTAAGTGAGGCTTCCCTGGGTTACCGCAAGAATGTGTTAAGTGAGGCTTCCCTGGGTTACCGCAAGAATGTGTTAAGTGAGGCTTCCCTGGGTTACCGCAAGAATGTGTTAAGTGAGGCTTCCCTGGGTTACCGCAAGAATGTGTTAAGTGAGGCTTCCCTGGGTTACCGCAAGAATGTGTTAAGTGAGGCTTCCCTGGGTTACTTGTGTTAAGTGAGGCTTCCCTGGGTTACCGCAAGAATGTGTTAAGTGAGGCTTCCCTGGGTTACCGCAAGAATGTGTTAAGTGAGGCTTCCCTGGGTTACCGCAAGAATGTGTTAAGTGAGGCTTCCCTGGGTTACCGCAAGAATGTGTTAAGTGAGGCTTCCCTGGGTTACCGCAAGAATGTGTTAAGTGAGGCTTCCCTGGGTTACCGCAAGAATGTGTTAAGTGAGGCTTCCCTGGGTTACCGCAAGAATGTGTTAAGTGAGGCTTCCCTGGGTTACCGCAAGAATGTGTTAAGTGAGGCTTCCCTGGGTTACCGCAAGAATGTGTTAAGTGAGGCTTCCCTGGGTTACCGCAAGAATGTGTTAAGTGAGGCTTCCCTGGGTTACCGCAAGAATGTGTTAAGTGAGGCTTCCCTGGGTTACCGCAAGAATGTGTTAAGTGAGGCTTCCCTGGGTTACCGCAAGAATGTGTTAAGTGAGGCTTCCCTGGGTTACCGCAAGAATGTGTTAAGTGAGGCTTCCCTGGGTTACCGCAAGAATGTGTTAAGTGAGGCTTCCCTGGGTTACCGCAAGAATGTGTTAAGTGAGGCTTCCCTGGGTTACCGCAAGAATGTGTTAAGTGAGGCTTCCCTGGGTTACCGCAAGAATGTGTTAAGTGAGGCTTCCCTGGGTTACCGCAAGAATGTGTTAAGTGAGGCTTCCCTGGGTTACCGCAAGAATGTGTTAAGTGAAGCTTCCCTGGGTTACCGCAAGAATGTGTTAAGTGAGGCTTCCCTGGGTTACCGCAAGAATGTGTTAAGTGAGGCTTCCCTGGGTTACCGCAAGAATGTGTTAAGTGAGGCTTCCCTGGGTTACCGCAAGAATGTGTTAAGTGAGGCTTCCCTGGGTTACCGCAAGAATGTGTTAAGTGAGGCTTCCCTGGGTTACCGCAAGAATGTGTTAAGTGAGGCTTCCCTGGGTTACCGCAAGAATGTGTTAAGTGAGGCTTCCCTGGGTTACCGCAAGAATGTGTTAAGTGAGGCTTCCCTGGGTTACCGCAAGAATGTGTTAAGTGAGGCTTCCCTGGGTTACCGCAAGAATGTGTTAAGTGAGGCTTCCCTGGGTTACCGCAAGAATGTGTTAAGTGAGGCTTCCCTGGGTTACCGCAAGAATGTGTTAAGTGAGGCTTCCCTGGGTTACCGCAAGAATGTGTTAAGTGAGGCTTCCCTGGGTTACCGCAAGAATGTGTTAAGTGAGGCTTCCCTGGGTTACCGCAAGAATGTGTTAAGTGAGGCTTCCCTGGGTTACCGCAAGAATGTGTTAAGTGAGGCTTCCCTGGGTTACCGCAAGCATGTGTTAAGTGAGGCTTCCCTGGGTTACCACAAGAATGTGTTAAGTGAGGCTTCCCTGGGTTACCGCAAGAATGTGTTAAGTGAGGCTTCCCTGGGTTACCGCAAGAATGTGTTAAGTGAGGCTTCCCTGGGTTACCGCAAGAATGTGTTAAGTGAGGCTTCCCTGGGTTACCGCAAGAATGTGTTAAGTGAGGCTTCCCTGGGTTACCGCAAGAATGTGTTAAGTGAGGCTTCCCTGGGTTACCGCAAGAATGTGTTAAGTGAGGCTTCCCTGGGTTACCGCAAGAATGTGTTAAGTGAGGCTTCCCTGGGTTACCGCAAGAATGTGTTAAGTGAGGCTTCCCTGGGTTACCGCAAGAATGTGTTAAGTGAGGCTTCCCTGGGTTACCGCAAGAATGTGTTAAGTGAGGCTTCCCTGGGTTACCGCAAGGATGTGTTAAGTGAGGCTTCCCTGGGTTACCGCAAGAATGTGTTAAGTGAGGCTTCCCTGGGTTACCGCAAGAATGTGTTAAGTGAGGCTTCCCTGGGTTACCGCAAGAATGTGTTAAGTGAGGCTTCCCTGGGTTACCGCAAGAATGTGTTAAGTGAGGCTTCCCTGGGTTACCGCAAGAATGTGTTAAGTGAGGCTTCCCTGGGTTACCGCAAGAATGTGTTAAGTGAGGCTTCCCTGGGTTACCGCAAGAATGTGTTAAGTGAGGCTTCCCTGGGTTACCGCAAGAATGTGTTAAGTGAGGCTTCCCTGGGTTACCGCAAGAATGTGTTAAGTGAGGTTACCGCAAGAATGTGTTAAGTGAGGCTTCCCTGGGTTACCGCAAGAATGTGTTAAGTGAGGCTTCCCTGGGTTACCGCAAGAATGTGTTAAGTGAGGCTTCCCTGGGTTACCGCAAGAATGTGTTAAGTGAGGCTTCCCTGGGTTACCGCAAGAATGTGTTAAGTGAGGCTTCCCTGGGTTACCGCAAGAATGTGTTAAGTGAGGCTTCCCTGGGTTACCGCAAGAATGTGTTAAGTGAGGCTTCCCTGGGTTACCGCAAGAATGTGTTAAGTGAGGCTTCCCTGGGTTACCGCAAGAATGTGTTAAGTGAGGCTTCCCTGGGTTACCGCAAGAATGTGTTAAGTGAGGCTTCCCTGGGTTACCGCAAGAATGTGTTAAGTGAGGCTTCCCTGGGTTACCGCAAGAATGTGTTAAGTGAGGCTTCCCTGGGTTACCGCAAGAATGTGTTAAGTGAGGCTTCCCTGGGTTACCGCAAGAATGTGTTAAGTGAGGCTTCCCTGGGTTACCGCAAGAATGTGTTAAGTGAGGCTTCCCTGGGTTACCGCAAGAATGTGTTAAGTGAGGCTTCCCTGGGTTACCGCAAGAATGTGTTAAGTGAGGCTTCCCTGGGTTACCGCAAGAATGTGTTAAGTGAGGCTTCCCTGGGTTACCGCAAGAATGTGTTAAGTGAGGCTTCCCTGGGTTACCGCAAGAATGTGTTAAGTGAGGCTTCCCTGGGTTACCGCAAGAAAAAATTTAATTCCCAATCTAAAAATTAAAGTATTCGTGACTGGTGGTATACAGGTTGGTTAATAGGGTTTGAAGCCTATCGACTACACTACTGTTGTGCGGTAACCTATCCACCGCCAGAAATTTTTTTTTTAATACACAAAGAATTCAAACAAATTCTTAACATATATACCCTGAGAGATATGCAGCTGTCAGGGTATATACCCGGTAGGTATACAGGTGACTTGCAGCCCTGATAACTCTCGTGTAGTAGATAGACTTGAAACCCCCAATTCAAAATATTAATCATAATAATCTATATTTCTACATGTACAGACCAGAGCTGACATCAATGACATAATACTATATAGCTGACATCAATGACATACTACTATATAGCTGACATCAATGACATAATACTATATAGCTGACATCAATGACATTGTACTATATAGCTGACATCAGTGACATACTACTATATACCTGACATCAATGACATACTACTATATAGCTGACATCAATGACACACTATATAGCTGATATCAATGACACACTACTATATAGCTGACATCAATGACACACTACTATATAGCTGACATCAATGACATACTACTATATAGCTGACATCAATGACACACTACTATATAGCTGACATCAATGACATACTACTATATAGCTGACATCAATGACATACTACTATATACTGACATCAATGACATACTACTATATAGCTGACATCAATGACATACTACTATATAGCTGACATCAATGGCATAGTACTAAATAGTTGACAACAATGACATACTACTATATAGCTGACATCAATGACATACTACTATATAGCTGACATCAATGACATACTACTATATAGCTGACATCAATGACATACTACTATATAGCTGACATCAATGACATACTACTATATAGCTGACATCAATGACATACTACTATATAGCTGACATCAATGACATACTACTATATAGCTGACATCAATGACATACTACTATATAGCTGACATCAATGACATTGTACTATATAGCTATAATGACATACTACTACATAGCTGACATCAACGACATACTACTACATAGCTGACATCAACGACATACTACTACATAGCTGACATCAACGACATACTACTACATAGCTGACATCAACGACATACTACTACATAGCTGACATCAACGACATACTACTACATAGCTGACATCAATGACATACTACTATATAGCTGACATCAATGACATACTACTATATAGCTGACATCAATGACATACTACTATATAGCTGACATCAATGACATACTACTATATAGCTGACATCAATGACATACTACTATATAGCTGACATCAATGACATACTACATACTACTACTATAGCTGACATCAATGACATACTACTATATAGCTGACATCAATGACATGACAATGACTACTACTATATAGCTGACATCAATGACATACTACTATGTAGCTGACATCAATGACATACTACTATATAGCTGACATCAATGACATACTACTATATAGCTGACATCAATGACATACTACTAATAGCTGACATCATTGACATACTACTATATAGACATACTACTATATAGCTGACATCAATGACATACTACTATATAGCTGACATCAATGACATACTACTATATAGCTGACATCAATGACATAGTACTATACAGCTGACATTAATGACATACTACTACATAGCTGACATCAGTGACATACTACTATATACTGACATCAATGACATACTACTATATAGCTGACATCAATGACATACTACTATATAGCTGACATCAATGACATACTACTATATAGGTGACATCAATGACATCAATGACTACTATATAGCTGACATCAATGACATACTACTATATAGCTGACATCAATGACATACTACTATATAGCTGACATCAATGACATACTACTATATAGCTGACATCAATGACATACTACTATATAGCTGACATCAATGACATACTACTATATAGCTGACATCAATGACATACTACTATATAGCTGACATCAATGACATACTACTATATAGCTGACATCAATGACATACTACTATATAGCTGACATCAATGACATACTACTATATAGCTGACATCAATGACATACTACTATATAGCTGACATACTACTATATAGCTGACATCAATGACATACTGCTATATAGATGACATCAATGACATACTACTATATAGCTGACATCAATGACATACTACTATATAGCTGACATCAATGACATACTACTATATAGCTGACATCAATGACATACTACTATATAGCTGACATCAATGACATACTACTATATAGCTGACATCAATGACATACTACTATATAGCTGACATCAATGACATACTACTATATAGCTGACATCAATGACATACTACTATATAGCTGACATCAATGACATACTACTATATAGCTGACATCAGTGACATACTACTATATAGCTGACATCAATGACATACTACTATATAGCTGACATCAATGACATACTACTATATAGCTGACATCAATGACATACTACTATATAGCTGACATCAATGACATACTACTATATAGCTGACATCAATGACATACTACTATATAGCTGACATCAATGACATACTACTATATAGCTGACATCAGTGACATACTACTATATAGCTGACATCAATGACATACTACTATATAGCTGACATCAATGACATACTACTATATAGCTGACATCAATGACATACTACTATATAGCTGACATCAATGACATACTACTATATAGCTGACATCAATGACATACTACTATATAGCTGACATCAGTGACATACTACTATATAGCTGACATCAGTGACATACTACTATATAGCTGACATCAATGACATACTACTATATAGCTGACATCAATGACATACTACTATATAGCTGACATCAGTGACATACTACTATATAGCTGACATCAATGACATACTACTATATAGCTGACATCAGTGACATACTACTATATAGCTGACATCAATGACATACTACTATATAGCTGACATCAGTGACATACTACTATATAGCTGACATCAGTGACATACTACTATATAGCTGACATCAATGACATACTACTATATAGCTGACATCAATGACATACTACTATATAGCTGACATCAATGACATACTACTATATAGCTGACATCAATGACATACTACTATATAGCTGACATCAGTGACATACTACTATATAGCTGACATCAATGACATACTACTATATAGCTGACATCAATGACATACTACTATATAGCTGACATCAATGACATACTACTATATAGCTGACATCAATGACATACTACTATATAGCTGACATCAATGACATACTACTATATAGCTGACATCAATGACATACTACTATATAGCTGACATCAATGACATACTACTATATAGCTGACATCAATGACATACTACTATATAGCTGACATCAATGACATACTACTATATAGCTGACATCAATGACATACTACTATATAGCTGACATCAATGACATACTACTATATAGCTGACATCAGTGACATACTACTATATAGCTGACATCAGTGACATACTACTATATAGCTGACATCAGTGACATACTACTATATAGCTGACATCAATGACATACTACTATATAGCTGACATCAGTGACATACTACTATATAGCTGACATCAGTGACATACTACTATATAGCTGACATCAATGACATACTACTATATAGCTGACATCAATGACATACTACTATATAGCTGACATCAATGACATACTACTATATAGCTGACATCAATGACATACTACTATATAGCTGACATCAATGACATACTACTATATAGCTGACATCAGTGACATGCTACTATATAGTTGACATCAGTGACATGCTACTATATAGTTGACATCAATGACATGCTACTATATAGCTGACATCAGTGACATGCTACTATATAGTTGACATCAATGACATGCTACTATATAGTTGACATCAATGACATGCTACTATATAGTTGACATCAGTGACATGCTACTATATAGCTGACATCAGTGACATGCTACTATATAGCTGTCATCAGTGACATGCTACTATATATATGACATCAATGACTATGTACATATATAGCTGACATCAACTACTACATACTACTATATAGCTGACATCAATGACATGCTACTATATAGCTGACATCAATGACATACTACTATATAGCTGACATCAGTGACATGCTACTATATAGCTGACATCAATGACATACTACTATATAGCTGGCATCAATGACATACCACTATATAGCTGACATCAATGACATACCACTATATAGCTGACATCAATGACATACCACTATATAGCTGACATCAATGACATACTACTATATAGCTGACATCAGTGACATGCTACTACATAGCTGACATCAGTGACATACCACTATATAGCTGACATCAGTGACATACCACTATATAGCTCACATCAGTGACATACTACTATATAGCTGACATCAGTGACATACTACTATATAGCTGACATCAGTGACATATTACTATATAGCTGACATCAGTGACATGCTACTATATAGCTGACATCAGTGACATACTACTATATAGCTGACATCAATGACATACTACTCTATAGCTGACATCAGATAGCTGAATGACATACTGCTATATAGCTGACATCAGTGACATACTGCTATATAGCTGACATCAGTGACATACTGCTATATAGCTGACATCAATGACATACTACTATATAGGTGACATCAGTGACATACTTCTATATAGCTGACATCAATGACATACTACTATATAGGTGACATCAATGACATACTACTATATAGCTGACATCAATGACATACTACTATATAACTGATATCAATGACATACTACTATATAGCTGACATCAATGACATATGACATCAATACTATACTAGCTGACATCAATGACATACTACTATATAGCTGACATCAATGACATACTACTATATAGACATCAATGACATACTATTATATAGCTGACATCAGTGACATACTACTATATAGCTGACATCAGTGATATACTACTATATAGCTGACATCAATGACATACTACTATATAGCTGACATCAGTGACATACTACTATATAGCTGACATCAATGACATACCACTATATAGCTGACATCAATGACATACCACTATATAGCTGACATCAATGACATACTACTATATAGCTGACATCAGTGACATGCTACTATATAGCTGACATCAATGACATACTACTATATAGCTGACATCAATGACATACTACTATATAGCTGACATCAATGACATACTACTATATAGCTGACATCAATGACATACTACTATATAGCTGACATCAGTGACATACTACTATATAGCTGACATCAGTGACATACTACTATATAGCTGACATCAATGACATACTACTATATAGCTGACATCAGTGACATACTACTATATAGCTGACATCAGTGACATACTACTATATAGCTGACATCAGTGACATACTACTATATAGTTGACATAGACTGACATCAGTGACATCACATACTACTATATAGCTGACATCAATGACATACTACTGATCAGTGACATCCTACTATATAGACATCAGTGACATGCTACTATATAGCTGACATCAGTGACATGGTACTATATAGCTGACATCAGTGACATGCTACTATATAGCTGACATCAGTGATTTCGGGGGTCAACGCCCCCGTGGCTCGGTCTGAGACTTGGCCTCGTGGTGGATCAGGGTCTGATCAACCAGGCTGTTACTGCTGGCACAGGCAAATTGACGTACGATTCACAGCGCGGATGGTCAGGTACTGACTTTAGGTGCCTCACCAGTGTTTTTTCTATTGTTTGGTTGGAATTTGTCATATACCATGATACAGTTTAATTTCCTAAAGTTTTCCATATCTGAGTAGTTGAAATTTCTCTTCATTGAACTTCATATTGTTTTGAATGGCCCATTTGAAGATTTGGGTGACATCCGCCTGGAGTCTTGCCACTGTCATGGCAATCCGGGTGTCATCCGCAAAAGACAGGGAACTATGGCTTACATCTCTGTCAGATATGAGGATGAGGAATAGGACGGGAGTGAGTACTGTGCCTTGTGGAACACAGCTTCTCACCGTACCTGCCTCACACTTTACTCTGTTTACTATTACTCTTTGTTTTCTATTTGTCAGGAAGTTATAGAACCACAAACCAACTTTTTCTGTTATTCCTTTATCACACATTATGTGTGCTATTACACCATGGTCACACTTGTTGAAAACTCTTGCTAAATCTGTGTATACTACATCTGTATTTTTTTTTTATCCTCTACAGCATCCAGGAAATTTAGACAAATTTAAGTGTTTCTATAAAGCTTAACATCTTACTAAATTTATTTTTACTTAGAATATTAAAAATTTAGCGAGATTCAGTATATACCGAAATACAAGAGGGACAATCACAGTGCTGGAGGCTAAAGATCACGTCGTTTGACAAGAGCTTTTAGCTAATAAATTCATCTGTGTAAGAGAAATCATGTCAGATGATTTTACCTTTGGGAAAAACGTGAGTAACAAATCAGCTTGTTCCATCTGTCCCTATTGTCCTCTCAGTACCTTTAAATTTTACATTCGCCTAAAAGGTAACATTATAGAGCAGCAGCAGTGATACACTTGTGAACTTGTAATCAACAACATGTTGTAACCACCCACAGGATAGGAAGGGTAGGAGGGAGTGGAGACGGGAGAGACAGAATAGGGAGAGAAGAAGTAAGGGACGGATGGATGAAGGGTAAGTGCCAAAGCGTTTCACAGTAATTGTTTACCTCTCATGCACATTTTATTATCGTCCTCTGTACGTCCCTCTGAAAATGTCAATACAGTACGTTACCTCGCATTCTGCCATCGCAATCAACTTTCTACCTGCCCAGCCTCCTGTATTTTTATGTACCTAGTCTTCTCTGGTTATAATTTATCTTTTTCAAATCCAAAGAATACCTATCTGCCATTCTCTCTCTCTCTCTCTCTCTCTATATATATATATATATATATATATATATATATATATATATATATATATATATATATATATATATATATATATATATATATATATATATGCTCCTCCTATTGCTCTTTAAACAATGCTCTTTCAAGAGCAGGATTCACTTTCTTTATCAGCTCAGTTAAAAGTCTTTCCAAACATTATCTCTCAAGAACTGTAGTAGAGAAAAAGTTACTCTTTCAGTAACAGATATATATTTTTCAAGACTGAAAGAACAGTTTTTTACAAAATTGAGAGGCAGATTTAAATGCAGATGTGTTGCTTCATCTATAATCTATGCCAAAATGAGGCAGTTTAAATCTTCCTTACCACCAGAAGTGATTTAACTATATATTTGCAGTCCTAGGTAGTAGGCTGGTAAACAGCGGTAACCTGTACATGTTTTACATGATGGCAGGATTGCTAGTGTCTTTTTTCTGTCTCAAACACGCGGGGATAACGGGTATATCTTGCTACTTCTACTTACACTTAGGTCACACTACACATGCATGTACAAGCATATATATTTACATACCTATCTGGGCTTTCTTCTATTTTCTTAATAATTCTTGTTCTTTATTTTCTCTTATCTCCATGGGAAAGTGGAGCAACTTTATTCCTCCGTAAGCATGTGTGTCGTGAGAGGTGACTAAAATGCTGGGAGCAGTGGGCTAGTAACCCCTTCTCTATACATTAAATTTAAAAATGAGAAACTTTCGTTTTTTCTTTTTGGGTCACCCTACCTCGGTGGGATACAGCCAGTTTGTTGAAAGAATATATTTGCGGTAGGCGTACAGCTCCGTGTTGGGCAGGTCTAACTCACACCCACCCATACCCACTCTTGTTCCTATTCAACCTATATTTAATGCTACCCATAGTTTTTGCTCTCATGAGGCTACCTGGGAGTTTGCTCCACTAATCTGAAACTCTTGCTAAATCAGTATTTCTTTATATTTTATCTAAATCTAGTTATCTCCAACTTGAATAAATGGCTGCGAGTTTTCTCTTGGTTTGGTGTTTTCAACGCGCTTTTTATATCTCCCTTTTATATTCCTGTTTTTCATTGGTACCTTTCAGTTTTATCTATTCAACTTCTACGTCTTTCCAGAGAGTACATGTCCAGTGCCAGAGAGTACATGTCCAGTGCCAGAGAGTACATGTCCAGTGCCTTCAGCCTATAATCGTAGGGAAGGTTTCCAATACATGGATTCAACGTCGTTATCCTTTTACGTATATTTTACAACGAACTTAAGTCCACCCTGTAATACTGATACCATAATTTAGCAAAATACTCTGTTCTATTGCCTTCATTACAAACATTTATGTTCTGCTGTCTTGGGTTTAAATTTCTGCTAACCAAAACGCTAACTTTTTGCTTGTTGCCTTTGAGATCTACATTGCGTACAAATGTTACCTGCATGCATCTGCCACTTCTCCGACCACACACAGCATCAACATACCTCAGTCATGTACAAGAATGGTATACAATACCGACAAGATGAAAACTGAGACACATATGAAACATCTGGGTATCTTTATTGTAGACATCTCGCCATCCAGTGGCTTTATTGTAGACATCTCGCCATCCAGTGGCTTTATTGTAGACATCTCGCCATCCAGTGGCTTTATTGTAGACGTCTCGCCATCCAGTGGCTTTATTGTAGACGTCTCGCCATCCAGTGGCTTTATTGTAGACGTCTCGCCATCCAGTGGCTTTATTGTAGACGTCTCGCCATCCAGTGGCTTTATTGTAGACGTCTCGCCATCCAGTGGCTTTATTGTAGACGTCTCGCCATCCAGTGGCTTTATTGTAGACATCTCGCCATCCAGTGGCTTTATTGTAGACATCTCGCCATCCAGTGGCTTTATTGTAGACGTCTCGCCATCCAGTGGCTTTATTGTAGACGTCTCGCCATCCAGTGGCTTTATTGTAGACGTCTCGCCATCCAGTGGCTTTATTGTAGACGTCTCGCCATCCAGTGGCTTTATTGTAGACGTCTCGCCATCCAGTGGCTTTATTGTAGACGTCTCGCCATCCAGTGGCTTTATTGTAGACGTCTCGCCATCCAGTGGCTTTATTGTAGACGTCTCGCCATCCAGTGGCTTTATTGTAGACGTCTCGCCATCCAGTGGCTTTATTGTAGACGTCTCGCCATCCAGTGGCTTTATTGTAGACGTCTCGCCATCCAGTGGCTTTATTGTAGACGTCTCGCCATCCAGTGGCTTTATTGTAGACGTCTCGCCATCCAGTGGCTTTATTGTAGACGTCTCGCCATCCAGTGGCTTTATTGTAGACGTCTCGCCATCCAGTGGCTTTATTGTAGACGTCTCGCCATCCAGTGGCTTTATTGTAGACGTCTCGCCATCCAGTGGCTTTATTGTAGACGTCTCGCCATCCAGTGGCTTTATTGTAGACGTCTCGCCATCCAGTGGCTTTATTGTAGACGTCTCGCCATCCAGTGGCTTTATTGTAGACGTCTCGCCATCCAGTGGCTTTATTGTAGACGTCTCGCCATCCAGTGGCTTTATTGTAGACGTCTCGCCATCCAGTGGCTTTATTGTAGACGTCTCGCCATCCAGTGGCTTTATTGTAGACGTCTCGCCATCCAGTGGCTTTATTGTAGACGTCTCGCCATCCAGTGGCTTTATTGTAGACGTCTCGCCATCCAGTGGCTTTATTGTAGACGTCTCGCCATCCAGTGGCTTTATTGTAGACGTCTCGCCATCCAGTGGCTTTATTGTAGACGTCTCGCCATCCAGTGGCTTTATTGTAGACGTCTCGCCATCCAGTGGCTTTATTGTAGACATCTCGCCATCCAGTGGCTTTATTGTAGACGTCTCGCCATCCAGTGGCTTTATTGTAGACGTCTCGCCATCCAGTGGCTTTATTGTAGACGTCTCGCCATCCAGTGGCTTTATTGTAGACGTCTCGCCATCCAGTGGCTTTATTGTAGACGTCTCGCCATCCAGTGGCTTTATTGTAGACGTCTCGCCATCCAGTGGCTTTATTGTAGACGTCTCGCCATCCAGTGGCTTTATTGTAGACGTCTCGCCATCCAGTGGCTTTATTGTAGACGTCTCGCCATCCAGTGGCTTTATTGTAGACGTCTCGCCATCCAGTGGCTTTATTGTAGACATCTCGCCATCCAGTGGCTTTATTGTAGACGTCTCGCCATCCAGTGGCTTTATTGTAGACGTCTCGCCATCCAGTGGCTTTATTGTAGACGTCTCGCCATCCAGTGGCTTTATTGTAGACATCTCGCCATCCAGTGGCTTTATTGTAGACGTCTCGCCATCCAGTGGCTTTATTGTAGACGTCTCGCCATCCAGTGGCTTTATTGTAGACGTCTCGCCATCCAGTGGCTTTATTGTAGACGTCTCGCCATCCAGTGGCTTTATTGTAGACGTCTCGCCATCCAGTGGCTTTATTGTAGACGTCTCGCCATCCAGTGGCTTTATTGTAGACGTCTCGCCATCCAGTGGCTTTATTGTAGACGTCTCGCCATCCAGTGGCTTTATTGTAGACGTCTCGCCATCCAGTGGCTTTATTGTAGACGTCTCGCCATCCAGTGGCTTTATTGTAGACGTCTCGCCATCCAGTGGCTTTATTGTAGACGTCTCGCCATCCAGTGGCTTTATTGTAGACGTCTCGCCATCCAGTGGCTTTATTGTAGACGTCTCGCCATCCAGTGGCTTTATTGTAGACGTCTCGCCATCCAGTGGCTTTATTGTAGACGTCTCGCCATCCAGTGGCTTTATTGTAGACGTCTCGCCATCCAGTGGCTTTATTGTAGACGTCTCGCCATCCAGTGGCTTTATTGTAGACGTCTCGCCATCCAGTGGCTTTATTGTAGACGTCTCGCCATCCAGTGGCTTTATTGTAGACGTCTCGCCATCCAGTGGCTTTATTGTAGACGTCTCGCCATCCAGTGGCTTTATTGTAGACGTCTCGCCATCCAGTGGCTTTATTGTAGACGTCTCGCCATCCAGTGGCTTTATTGTAGACGTCTCGCCATCCAGTGGCTTTATTGTAGACGTCTCGCCATCCAGTGGCTTTATTGTAGACGTCTCGCCATCCAGTGGCTTTATTGTAGACGTCTCGCCATCCAGTGGCTTTATTGTAGACGTCTCGCCATCCAGTGGCTTTATTGTAGACGTCTCGCCATCCAGTGGCTTTATTGTAGACGTCTCGCCATCCAGTGGCTTTATTGTAGACGTCTCGCCATCCAGTGGCTTTATTGTAGACGTCTCGCCATCCAGTGGCTTTATTGTAGACGTCTCGCCATCCAGTGGCTTTATTGTAGACGTCTCGCCATCCAGTGGCTTTATTGTAGACGTCTCGCCATCCAGTGGCTTTATTGTAGACGTCTCGCCATCCAGTGGCTTTATTGTAGACGTCTCGCCATCCAGTGGCTTTATTGTAGACGTCTCGCCATCCAGTGGCTTTATTGTAGACGTCTCGCCATCCAGTGGCTTTATTGTAGACGTCTCGCCATCCAGTGGCTTTATTGTAGATGTCTCGCCATCCAGTGGCTTTATTGTAGACGTCTCGCCATCCAGTGGCTTTATTGTAGACGTCTCGCCATCCAGTGGCTTTATTGTAGACGTCTCGCCATCCAGTGGCTTTATTGTAGACGTCTCGCCATCCAGTGGCTTTATTGTAGACGTCTCGCCATCCAGTGGCTTTATTGTAGACGTCTCGCCATCCAGTGGCTTTATTGTAGACGTCTCGCCATCCAGTGGCTTTATTGTAGACGTCTCGCCATCCAGTGGCTTTATTGTAGACGTCTCGCCATCCAGTGGCTTTATTGTAGACGTCTCGCCATCCAGTGGCTTTATTGTAGACGTCTCGCCATCCAGTGGCTTTATTGTAGACGTCTCGCCATCCAGTGGCTTTATTGTAGACGTCTCGCCATCCAGTGGCTTTATTGTAGACGTCTCGCCATCCAGTGGCTTTATTGTAGACGTCTCGCCATCCAGTGGCTTTATTGTAGACGTCTCGCCATCCAGTGGCTTTATTGTAGACGTCTCGCCATCCAGTGGCTTTATTGTAGACGTCTCGCCATCCAGTGGCTTTATTGTAGACGTCTCGCCATCCAGTGGCTTTATTGTAGACGTCTCGCCATCCAGTGGCTTTATTGTAGACGTCTCGCCATCCAGTGGCTTTATTGTAGACGTCTCGCCATCCAGTGGCTTTATTGTAGACGTCTCGCCATCCAGTGGCTTTATTGTAGACGTCTCGCCATCCAGTGGCTTTATTGTAGACGTCTCGCCATCCAGTGGCTTTATTGTAGACGTCTCGCCATCCAGTGGCTTTATTGTAGACGTCTCGCCATCCAGTGGCTTTATTGT
>NW_027199749.1:0-28481 GCF_038502225.1 Cherax quadricarinatus | reverse complement strand
TCTTGCAACTTTAACCTCATAATCTCTTTTTGCTTTTCTAATTCCCTTTTTTATTTCTCTCTTTAACTGAATATATCGATTTCTTAATTGCCCCTCTCATCTTTTGATTTGCCTATATATGCCTCTCTTTTGACCAATCAGATATTTTAATCTATTGTTCATCCATTTAGGATCATTTTTGTTTGATCTGATTTCCCTATTTGGAACATAATTTGACTGAGCAGCTAGAACTATGCCCTGGAAAGCATCATATCGGCAACCATCACCACCTACCTGACCCTTAGTCAGGTCATTCCAGTTCAGCCCACCTAAGTAATTTTTCAGTCCTATGAAATCAGCCAAGCGAAAGTCAGGGACGGAGACTTGATTGCCATTATTAGGAGAATTCCATGATATATTAAAACTGAGTGATTTGTGATCACTTTCCCCAAGCTCATCATTAACCTCAAGATTATTAATTAGTGTTTCCCTACTGGCAAGAACCAAGTCAAGGAGGTTATTTCCCCTAGTAGGCTCTGTCACAAACTGTTTTAAAAAACAATCCTGGATCGTATCAATAAAGTCACCTGACTCTAAATTTCCTGTCAAATTGCTCCAGTCAATCTGTCTATAGTTGAAATCTCCCATTAGCACAACATTTTCGTATGTAGATGCCTTACGAATTTCGTCCCATAGAAGTTTACTGCACTCCCTATCAAGATTTGGGGCCCTGTAAATCACACCCAAAATTAGTTTTTCTCGGCCCTCGAGAAGCTGTAACCAAACAGATTCAGTGGCTGACGCTTCTAATTTAATATCTTGTCTAACACAACAATTTAAATTGTCTCTGACATACATCGCTACTCCACCACCTTTCCTGTTGACCCTGTCAGTGTGGAATAATTTATAGCCTTGTATGTGACATTCAGAGGGCATCTCTCTATCTTTCAGATTGAGCCAGGTCTCTGTTATAGCAATAATATCTATGTTTCCTGCACTTGCAATTAATCATAGCTCATCTATCTTATTTCTTACACTCCTGCTATTAGTATAGTAAACCTTAAGGGAGCTAGTCCCTTGCTGCCCTCTGCTGTCCCCCTTTGTTTGCTGACCTGATCTATTGTCTTTATTTATAACTTCATGCTGAATGCCTTTTATACATTTACTGTTTCCAACCCTAGTGTTGCAACCTGCTTGTTTCCCACACACACCCATACCTCTATCTTCCATCAGTTTAAAATCATAGGCATTTCACCAATGGCCTTCTCAATCGAGTCTGCAAGTGCTACCACCCCTGCCCCAGAGAGATGTACCCCATCCCTTGCATACATATCATGTTTGCCATAAAAGTTGTTCCAGTTGTCAATGAATGGGATTGCAAGTTCCTTGCAGTATCTGTCTAGCCAGCAATTTACACCAATTGCCCTAGACAACCATTCATTTCCTACTCCCCTTCTAGGCAAGATGCTACATATGATTGGGATCCCTCCCTTAGACTGTAGTGATACACCATACTATCACCATCACAACTGAAGTGATGCACCATACTGTTACCGTCACCAATGTAGTGATGCAACATACTATCACCATCACCACTGTAGTGATGCACCATACTGTTACCATCACCAATGTAGTGATACACCATATTGTCACCATCACCACTGTAGTGATGCACCATACTGTTACCATCACCAATGTAGTGATACACCATATTGTCACCATCACTAATGTAGTGATACACAATACTGTCACAATCACCACTGTAGTGATGCACCATACTGTTACCATCACCAATGTAGTGATACACCATATTGTCACCATCACCACTGTAGTGATGCACCATACTGTTACCATCACCAATGTAGTGATGCATCATATTGTCACCATCACCATTGCAGTAATACACCATACTATCACCATCACCACTGTAGTGATACACCATATTGCCACCATCACCACTGTAGTGATACACCATATTATCACCATCACCACTGTAGTGATACACCATACTATCACCATCACAAATGTAGTGATGCACCATACTGTTCCCATCACCAGTGTAGTGATACACCATACTATCACCATCACCACTGTAGTGATACACCATATTGTCACCATCACCATTGTAGTGATGCACTATATTATCACCATCACCACTGTAGTGATACACCATACTATGACCATCACCTCTGAAGTGATGCACTATACTGTCACCATCACCATTGTAGAGATGCACCATACTGTTACCATTACTACTGTAGTGATTCACCATGCTGTCACCATCTCCATTGTAGTGATACACGATACTGTCACCATCAATACTGTAGTGATACACCATACTGTCACTATCACTACTGCAGTGATGCACCATACTGCCACCATCACCACTGTAGTGATACACCATACTATCACCATCACCACTGAAGTGATGCACCTTACTGTCACCATCACTACTGTAGTGATGCACCATACTGTCACCATCACCACTGTAATGATACACGATACTGTCACCATCACTACCGTAGTGATGCATCATACTGTCACCAACAGTATTGTAGTGATACACCATACTGTCACCATCACTACTGTAGTGATACACCATACTGTCACCATCACTACTGATGTGATACACCATACTGTCACCATCACTACTGTAGTGATACACCATACTGTCACCATCACTACTGTAGTGATACACCATACTGTCACCATCACTACTGTTGTGATACACCATACTGTCACCATCACTACTGTAGTGATACACCATACTGTCACCATCACTACTGTAGTGATACACCATACTGTCACCATCACTACTGTAGTGATACACCATACTGTCACCATCACTACTGATGTGATACACCATACTGTCACCATCATTATTGTAGTTATACATCATACTGTCACCATCAGTACTGTAGTGATATGCAATACTATTACCATCATTATTGTAGTGATACACCATACTGTCACCATCACTACTGTAGTGATACACCATACTGTCACCATCACTACTGATGTGATACACCATACTGTCACCATCATTATTGTAGTTATACACCATACTGTCACCATCAGTACTGTAGTGATATGCAATACTATTACCATCATTATTGTAGTGATACACCACACTGTCACCATCACTACTGTAGTGATACACCATACTGTCACCATCACTACTGATGTGATACACCATACTGTCATCATCATTATTGTAGTGATACACCATACTGTCACCATCAGTACTGTAGTGATACACCATACTCTCACCATCACTACTGATGTGATACACCATACTGTCACCATCACTACTGTAGTGATACACCATACTGTTACCATCACTACTGTAGTGACGCACCATACTGTCACCATCCCGACTGTAGTGATTCACCATACTGTCACCATCACTTCTGAAGTGATACACGATACTGCCACCATCACTACTGTAGTGATACACCATACTGTCACCATCACTTCTGTAGTGATACACCATACTGTCACAATCCTTACGGTAGTGATACACCATACTCTCATCACGACTGTAGTGATACACCATATTGTCACCATCACCACTGTAGTGATACACCATACAATTACCTTCACTGTAGTGATACACCATACTATTACCATCACCACTGTAGTCATACACCATACTATTACCATCACCACTCTAAATATACACCATACAATCACCATCACCACTGTAGTGGTACACCATATTGTCACCATCACCACTGTAGTGATACACCATACAATTACCATCACTGTAGTGATACACCATACTATTACCATCACCACTGTAGTGATACACCATATTGTCACCATCACTAATGAAGTGATGCACCATGTTGTCATCACTACTGCAGTGAGACACCATACGGTCACCATCACCACTGTAGTGATACACAATACTATTACCATCACCACTGTAGTGATACACAATACTATTACCATCACCACTGTAGTGATACACAATACCATCACCATCACCACTGTAGTGATACACAATACAATTACCATCACCACTGTAGTGATACACAATACCATCACCATCACCACTGTAGTGATACACAATACCATCACCATCACCACTCTAGTGATACACAATACCATCACCATCACCACTGTAGTGATACACAATACCATCACCATCACCACTGTAGTGATACACAATACTATTACCATCACCACTGTAGTGATACACAATACCATCACCATCACCACTGTAGTGATACACAATACCATCACCATCACCACTCTAGTGATACCCCATATTGTCACCATCACCACTGTAGTGATACACTATATTGTTACCGTCACTACTGTAGTGATACACAATAGTATCATCACCACTGTAGTGATACACCATACTGTCACCATCACTACTGTAGTGACACCATACTGTCACCATTACCAGTATAGTGATACACCATACTGTCACCATCACCATTGTAGTGATACACCATACTATCACCATCACCACTGTAGTGACACCATACTGTCACCATTACCAGTATAGTGATACACCATACTGTCACCATCACCATTGTAGTGATACACCATATTATCACCATCACCACTGTAGTGATACACCATGTATCACGATCACCACTGTAGTGATTCACCATACTGTCACCATCACCATTGTAGTGATACACCATATTGTCACCACCATTGTAGTGATACACCATACTGTTACCATCACCATTGTAGTGATACACCATGCTATCACCATCACCACTGTAGTGATGCACCATACTGTCACCATCAACATTGTAGTGAAGCACCATACTGTTACCATCACTACTGTAGTGATGCACCATACTGACACCATCACCATTGTAGTGATACACCATTCTGTCACCATCACTACTGTAGTGATACACCATTCTGTCACCATCACTACTGTAGTGATACACCATTCTGTCACCATCACTACTGTAGTGATACACCATTCTGTCACCATCACTACTGTAGTGATACACCATTCTGTCACCATCACTACTGTAGTGATACACCATTCTGTCACCATCACTACTGTAGTGACACCATACTGTTACCATCACTACTTTAGTGATACACCATACTATTACCATCATTACTGTAGTGATACACCATACTTTCACCATCACTACTGTAGTGATACACCATACTGTTACCATCACTACTTTAGTGATACACCATACTTTCACCATCACTACTGTAGTGATACATGATACTGTCACCATCATTATGTTCATCAAAACAACACCTATGTGGACAGTGTTGTCAGTAGGTGGACAGTGATGTCCGGGTGGACAGTGTTGTCAGGGTGTATAGAATTGTCAGTGTGGACAGTAATGTCAGTATGGACAGTGGTGTCAGGGTAGACGGTGTTATCACTAAGGACAGTGTTGTCAGGGAGGACAGTGTAGTCAATGTGGAGGGTGTTGCCAGTGTGGACAGTGTTGTCAGGGTGGATAGTGTTGTCAGAGCAGACAGTGTTGCCAGGGTGCAGTGTTGTCGAGGTGCAGTGTTGTCAGGGAGGACGGTGTTGTCAGGAAGGACAGTATTTTGATAGAGAACAGTGTGGTCAGTGTGGATAATGTTGTCAGAGTGGACAATGTTTTCAAGGAAAATAGTGTTGTCAAGAAGACAGTTTTGTCAATGAGAATAATGTTGTCAAGGAGGACAGAGTTTTTAGAGTTGTCATTGTTGGCAGTGTTGACACTAGACAGTGTTGCCGGGGTTAGCATTGTTTTCATGGTTGACAGCGTTGTCAGGGTGGAAAGTGTTGTCTCTCTGGGCAGTGTTATCAGTGTGGAGAGCGTTGTCAGGGTGTACAGTGTTGTCAGGGTTTACAGTGTTGTCAGTGTGGAGAGTGTTGTCAGGGTGGACAGTGTTGTCAGTATGGAGAGTGTTACCTGGGTGGACAGTGTTGTCAGTATGGAGAGTGTTACCTGGGTGGACAGTGTTGTCAGTATGGAGAGTGTTACCTGGGTGGACAGTGTTGTCAGTGAGGACAGTGTTGTTGGTGTGAACAGTGTTGTCATGACTAATACTGTTGTCAGTGTGGACAGTGTTGTCAGAGTGGACAGTGTTGTCAATGAAGACAGTATTGTCACGGAGAGTTGTGTAGTCAAGGTGGACAGAGCTATTTGAGTTGACAGTTCTGTCAAGGCGGACAGTGTTGTCAGGGTAGGCAGTGTTGCCATGGTGCACATTGATATTATAGAATTGTGTTGTCAAGGAGGACAGTGTTGTCATTGTGGGGAGTGTTGTCACTGAGCACAGTGTTGTCAGTGTGGACAGTGTTTTCAGGGTGGACAGTCTTGTCAGTGTGGAGATTGATGTCACTGAGGATGGTGTTGTCAATGTGGAGAGTGTTACCTGTGTGGACAGTGTTGTCAGTAATGACATTGTTGTCAGTGTGGACAATGTTGTCAGGGTGGACATTGTTGTCATGTTAGACAATGTTGTCAGTGTTTATAGTGTTGTCAGGGTGGACAGTGTTGTAAGTGTACATGGTGGTGCCAGTATTGACATTGTTGTCAGTGTGGACAGTGTTGTCAGATTGGACAGTGTTGTCAATGAATACAGAGTTGTCAAGGTGAACAGTGTTGCTGTCACTTGGGGTTTCGAAACGTGGATTGGGCAATAAACACTCACCTAGGATGTTAAGTAAGTATATTTTTTTTTTATATTTTTATTTAAAACAACACAATACATTAAATAGATAAAAGAACACAGTATCAGTTCTTACTCAAAATTATAAATCTCATTGTCTAAATGAACACAAGGATCACTACGACAAGGTCCTAAATGCACTAGAAGACAAAAAGAATGCAGATGTAATATATACAGACTTTGCAAAAGCCTTCGACAAGTGTGACCATGGCGTAATAGCGCACAAAATGCGCGCTAAAGGAATAACAGGAAAAGTCGGTCGATGGATCTATAATTTCCTCACTAACAGAACACAGAGAGTAGTCGTCAACAGAGTAAAGTCCGAGGCAGCTACGGTGAAAAGCTCTGTTCCACAAGGCACAGTACTAGCTCCCATCTTGTTCCTCATCCTCATATCCGACATAGACAAGGATGTCAGCCACAGCACCGTGTCTTCCTTTGCAGATGACACCCGAATCTGCATGACAGTGTCTTCCATTGCAGACACTGCAAGGCTCCAGGCGGACATCAACCAAATCTTTCAGTGGGCTGCAGAAAACAATATGAAGTTCAACGATGAGAAATTTCAATTACTCAGATATGGTAAACATGAGGAAATTAAATCTTCATCAGAGTACAAAACAAATTCTGGCCACAAAATAGAGCGAAACACCAACGTCAAAGACCTGGGAGTGATTATGTCGGAGGATCTCACCTTCAAGGACCATAACATTGTATCAATCGCATCTGCTAGAAAAATGACAGGATGGATAATGAGAACCTTCAAAACTAGGGAGGCCAAGCCCATGATGACACTCTTCAGGTCACTTGTTCTATCTAGGCTGGAATATTGCTGCACACTAACAGCACCTTTCAAGGCAGGTGAAATTGCTGACCTAGAAAATGTACAGAGAACCTTCACGGCGCGCATAACGGAGATAAAACACCTCAATTACTGGGAGCGCTTGAGGTTTCTAAACCTGTATTCCCTGGAACGCAGGAGGGAGAGATACATGATTATATACACCTGGAAAATCCTAGAGGGACTAGTACCGAACTTGCACACGAAAATCACTCACTACGAAAGCAAAAGACTTGGCAGACGATGCACCATCCCCCCAATGAAAAGCAGGGGTGTCACTAGCACGTTAAGAGACCATACAATAAGTGTCAGGGGCCCGAGACTGTTCAACTGCCTCCCAGCACACATAAGGGGGATTACCAACAGACCCCTGGCAGTCTTCAAGCTGGCACTGGACAAGCACCTAAAGTCAGTTCCTGATCAGCCGGGCTGTGGCTCGTACGTTGGTTTGCGTGCAGCCAGCAGCAACAGCCTGGTTGATCAGGCGCTGATCCACCAGGAGGCCTGGTCACAGACCGGGCCGCGGGGGCGTTGACCCCCGAAACTCTCTCCAGACGATTAACGTTGTGTTGTCACACCTGTCCCTCATCCCATATACATTACATCCAATGTAACTATGTTAAGTAAGATTACACAAGATAACATAACAATATTCATCATTATTATTATAACCAAGGAAAACCCAAACCTACAATCTGCATTATTTTTTCCACTTTGTTATTTATATATTATTAATCCACATAATCTTCAAACCCTCCTTTACAATACTCATTATTGCCAGTGCCGACACAGCTGACACTTCTACCCCCCCCCCGTATGTACAGTCCCCATTCTAAATAACATACATTAATTTCCCTAATGAATGGTCATTGAAAACAATTTCTACTAAAATAACCCAACCAGCAGACTTCCAAACAAAAACAGTCAGGGTCATTATAAGACATGTAGGAACGAGACCTGCAATCATATATGTATACATATACGCATGCATATACACATACGTGTATGTGCACTTATTCATAAGAACAAACTAAATCATACATAGAAATAAATCGCTAAATGACTTGCCTGCAAATAAACTAAATATTACAATCTATGATAGAACTATACCAAAGACATTGGTTCCCCCAAACACCCTACACATACACAAAGTTAATGTTACTGATTAACACTCAATATATAATAGGACCTTCCATACAAAATAAGGGTATATATAAACCCCATCAAATACTTATATATTTTCGTACATAGTGCATAATGTACCCATTCAATACAATAAAAAAAAAAAAAAAAAAAAAAAAAAAAAAAAAAAAAAAAAAAAAAGAGGTGTATGACAAGGCTAAATCTATCTTCAGATTAAAAATATATAAGACATAACCTCACATTATACATATAAATATAAACCTCCTATATAAAATGATTCTTATAACAATAAGGGAAAAAACCGAAAATCACATACAACTTTTGACTCTTTGATTTTACAAATTCATAAGGTCTACATACCCTGGAGCCCCCAACGGCTCCCTACAATAAACTTTACCCACATCAACCACCGTGCAAACCAATCAACCATACCTCACCAGGCTTCCAATCACACCAAGAGGGCGCACCACTGAAGAGACCAACCCCTTGCCTCTCACCCCATACTCAAACGGAGTAAACGTTCAACAGTAAGTCCACGATATCCCTCCGGAAAACTAATTACCCACCTTCCCCCATATAATTGTTTGTTCCTACATGCTGTCCTATAAAAACTCGCCGCCAATGCTTTTATCCTAATGTTCCCCTCCACCTCCCTCATCCCCCAAGAAACATACAAGTAATCAACTATTACATATCTGATAGCCCTTCCCACCTCTTTGGGTACCCCTTCCATATCTAACATTAAAGCCCTAAGGGGTGATATCTTTCCCCCCCCAATAAAAAGAAAACCCTCTTCAACCACAATCTTACCACCTCCAATGCAGAACAAAAATATACTACATGAAAAGCCGTTTCAACTTCCCCACAAAAACCGCATGACGCCTCTCTCACAAAACCCATTCGTCTTAGCACCTCTTTCGATGCTAACGTCCCCATAAGAAATCTATATACTAATTCCCTCGCTCTTGCCGGTATTCTTAATTTACTAAATTCCACCCATATCACTCTCCAATCATATGTGGGATACACTGCCATCCCTTGCATTAATTCCTGACGACGGCCCACACCCACTAACCGTTTTACCTTGAGTTTTTAAACATTGCATACCTTTAACATAAACCGCAACATGTCTTCACACTCCATAATGAGAACCTTCAAAACTAGGGAGGCCAAGCCCATGATGACACTCTTCAGGTCACTTGTTCTATCTAGGCTGGAATATTGCTGCACTCTAACAGCACCTTTCAAGGCAGGTGAAATTGCCGACCTAGAAAATGTACAGAGAACTTTCACGGCGCGCATAACGGAGATAAAACACCTCAATTACTGGGAGCGCTTGAGGTTTCTAAACCTGTATTCCCTGGAACGCAGGAGGGAGAGATACATGATTATATACACCTGGAAAATCCTAGAGTGACTAGTACCAAACTTGCACACGAAAATCACTCACTACGAAAGCAAAAGACTTGGCAGACGATGCACCATCCCCCCAATGAAAAGCAGGGGTGTCACTAGCACGTTAAGAGACCATACAATAAGTGTCAGGGGCCCGAGACTGTTCAACTGCCTCCCAGCACACATAAGGGGGATTACCAACAGACCCCTGGCAGTCTTCAAGCTGGCACTGGACAAGCACCTAAAGACAGTTCCTGATCAGCCGGGCTGTGGCTCGTACGTTGGTTTGCGTGCAGCCAGCAGCAACAGCCTGGTTGATCAGGCGCTGATCCACCAGGAGGCCTGGTCACAGACCGGGCCGCGGGGGCGTTGACCCCCGAAACTCTCTCCAGGTAAACTCCAGGTCCACTAAGTCCCTGCCACCCCACCATTTGCGGATATCCCCCATCACCTCCCCCACCCGAAGACCCCTTTCCCCCGCTGCCCGAATATACCTCTGCTTCACATATAGCGCCTTCACCCTAGACCCTAATGCAATCAATCCCAGTCCTCCCTGCCTTACCGCAGTCATTACTACATCTTTGCCCAACCACGCCCTCCCATAGCCCCACACATACCTTAAGACTCTTCTTTGCATTTCCATAATATCCTGACTTTGTAATGGGTAAATTTCCGCCACTCCCCACACCTTACTATAAATCAGTGTATTTACCACCACAACCCTTTGATGCAAGGTTACATCCCCGGCCCTTAGACTCCTCAGCCTACTCAAAGCTCTGTCCATTACCATTTCTGAATTAACCCTCCTGCTCTCCTGTGCATCTGCCAAAAACAAAATCCCACAAGTCTTTAGCCTATCTACAGTTATCCAACCAAACTCCTCCCCTAAGGTCCCACCTACCCAAGCCCCTACCTCCAACAACCGTGATTTCTGCTTATTAACTCTCATCCCAGTAGCATTCCCAAAAATCTCAATTACCCTTCCCACTTTTCTTAAATCTTCAATCTCATTAAGTAAAACAGTTGTATCATCTACATAACCAACAATATTCCCACAATATCCTCCACTCTCCCCCAACCTTCCCATCCCACCATCAACCAGAACATAGAAAGGATTCTGCATACATGCAAAGAGTATTTGGGAGAGTGGACACCCCTGCCTTAAACCCCTTCCCATGCTTACTGAACTACCCAACCTCCCATTTACCTGTACTCTCATTGATGCATTCTCATACAAAGTCCTCACCCATCCAACCACCCTCCCTCCAAAACCCATTCTCACCATACTCTCAATCAAAAATTCCCTATCCACATAATCATAAGCTTTCTCCCAATCCAGACCTAGAATACCTCCCTTATTACTACCCTCAAGGAAATCCCGAATACGACCATGACCTACCCGCATACTCCTCCCCGGGATACCAAACTGTCCCCATGTATCACCGACCCCATGACCTTCTTCAGTCTATTACCCAAAATTTTCGCAAAAACCTTGTAATCAGCGCACATAAAAGATATTGCACGGTAAGCACTAAACTCTCTACCCCCCCCCCTTCTTTGGCACCAAAACTATGACACCCATACTTTGCGATATGCCCAACTTCCCACTAGTTAACATATGGTCCAATAGCCTAACAAAACACTGCCTAATACACCCCCAGTGTGCTCTATAAAAATCATTTGGTATACCGTCTATCCCTGGTGTTTTCCCGGTACTCATCCCGAAAACTGCCTCTTCCACCTCAACCTCACTTATACCAACCTCCAACCCCACTCTATCCTGCTCACTTAAAATGCTATGGAACCCCCCTTCAAAAATACCCTCCCAGGAACCCCCCTCCCTCCAACTCCATTTCTCCCTAAACCAACTATCAGCATAGAGACTCATACTTTCTGTATTGGATAGGACTCGACCCTCTGGATACCCTCCCACCCCAGGGCTTGTCTCCAATTGTAGAATGGTGGTTACACTCTGTCGGTCCCGAAATTTACGTAAAACATACCCAGACGGCTTATCACCCCACAAAACATCCTCTAACCCCGCACTAACCCTAATTGCATCAAACCTATCATTGTGTAATTCAGCTATTCTACTCCGCAGTCTGTCCATATCATCCCTCCTACCACCTCCCCCAACATAACAATCTTGCAACTGTCCCTCCAGATAATTTTGCAACCCAAAACGCCACCTCGCCTCCTCTCGTCCCCTAGCCTTAAAAAAATTCGCTATTCCAGGTTTTGCCTGCATTTCCCACCAATCTAACAGATCTATCTCCCTGTTCCTAGCCTCCCAAAAAGGCAACCACCAATCACTGAAGAAAGGCCCCTCCCCCTCCTCCTTAAGAAGCCTTACATTTAATTTCCAGTACCCAGAATAAATATGCACCACTCCATCCCACATCAAATCTGCTATTACCGCTCTGTGATCAGAAAACCCCACATCGAAGGTTTGCACCCTCACAACATCTATACCCTGCTTAATATAAATTCTGTCTAATCGCGCTTCATATCCCCTACGGACGAACGTATGCTCCACTAGGTAACCCCCCTCCCCACCACATCAACAACCCCAATATCTCACAATACATCCCTCAGCACACTCAGCACACAACCCGCCCCTCTCGGTTCGACATCACCACTCCTAATCACACAATTCCAATCACCTCCTATTACTGTTATAGCAGGCAAACCTCTCAAGTGATACAGCAATACCTCTCTGACAAAATCTACTTTTACCCTGATATTACTAGTTGCTGGCATGTAAACTCCCACGAAACTAACTCGACTCTCACCCCAGATGCCATCCACCCTCACGATTCTCCCACCCCCCCCCTCTTCCCAACCGATGACACTCAAGGGGCTGGTCTCCTTTACCGCAACTGCTACCCCACCTTTCAATTGCAAACCACTGGTTACATACATCCGATATCCTTTCACCCGCAACACACTACCAGCCCTGTGATTATGCTCTTGCAAAAAGCATATGTCAACATCAAACCGCCTTAAAAACCACTCCAACCAAACTTCCTTGACCTCAGTCTTAAGTCCATTAACATTAAGCGTGACACATCTGAAAATTACAGAAGGGGCGGCTTTCCCCTATGCCTCTGGGATTTACCCACTGCACTTTTCATATTACGTGTTCCTTTGCCACTCGGAGTTTTCCTGTGCAGTCACCTCCCCCCTCCCTTTCCCAATTTGCAACTCAGGCACACCTCTACCACTATGTGTCCTCGGCTCCACAACCGCTGCCCATGACTTCTTCCCCGGCCTCTGCCCCGGGGTAATGACCTCATCTATCTCTGATGCCGCAGTTCGTTTCCTAGAACTCACACTTACACACATATCACCCTCAGACAAATCCTCCTGGTGTACCTCCACGGCCACCACATGCTCCCGCCCAATCTTACTCAAGTCTTCCTCAACAATTTGTTGTCCCTCCAAAGCTCCAGCTTCACATGAACTGAGGACACCTTTTGCACAGGGTTCCTCCTCATCCAAAAAATCCTTGATCACATCTGCCAATAACCCATCCTGGGTTGAAGCGTCCTGGACGAAAGTCTCCTCAGATGTCACCTTCAACTCCCCCGACGCCCCTGGGAGAGTGACATGTCTCCGCCGCCGCCACCTCCCGGTCGACCTCTTCGCTCCAGAGGTCATTCCTCCGGCCTCCCGAGGCATCAGAGCCAGGCACCAAATCACACGACTGTTGAATCACAATTGGAGTGTCCAGAATTCGAGATGCCCGCCTCCTAGGACACTGGGCTGCCATGTGCTCATAAGAGCTACACAGACGACATGTTTTCCGTTGCCCAGCATAGTACACATAAACCTGTGTTCTACAACCGATCATCGTAACATAGGATGGTATAGGCCTTGTTAAAGACATTTTAAGGGTGTAACAACCTTCCGGCATTCCTTCATATGGACCATCCCTCCACACCCCCATTGTTGCAGAATGCACTGTCCCATAACTTCGAAAAAACTCCTGCAGGCCATAAGCCGTAGCCTCAAAGGGTACATTCCGTACCTTCACCCATGTGAAATACTTAGAGACGTCATGTAACACAACATCCATCGTTGAATTCACACTCATGCATTGTTCCTGGTAATGCTCGACAATTCTTGTGTAGAAATCGACTCGTAGAAATTTCACAAAGATTCTTGTTAAACCATTAAGAGCGACGCCATACAATTCCTCGTTGGGAATACCATATGTATCCCTGATGATGTTAGGGAGAAGGACGTTCATCGTATCTCCACTTAACGTACCACGAACCAGCTCTATGCAGATAGTATTCACTCTCCGTACTGTATGTTCCGCCATTTTGATATCCCAATGAGCAGCGCACATCCTCACTACTCAATGGTTGTTGCTGAACTAAGGTAGCTCTCCTGAAAACAGCAGAGGGGTGCTGAGCACGACCGCACTCCACCGTGGTCAGGCAGCAAATGCCTAAGTAAGTATATTAGATGGAATACATGGGGAGCACCAAAGCCTGACCGCCGCCTCTCCTGTCTATACATCAACTGCCCACGAGTCGTGCCTAGGGGATGAGCAGCATTCAAAACATACTAGGTCGGCGGTAACGGTCAGTGAATAACAGTCGGTGATTCACACAGATGGTTAGTAAGGAGTCATTACTACTGACACTGGCACTGGTTACTGGTAACTGGTGATACTGAGAGTTCGGCGACGCTAACGTATGATGTCCTGACAAACAGCTAATACAAACTAGAGGCGACAGGCGTACGGCTTGGGCTGATTCTATACAGTATCAAAGTACACAACAATCGAACATTATAACATGCATCAGGAGAATATCAGGATGGAAACTAATGTAATGGAACTTGTTGTAATGCTTGAGGTTTCTAAACCTGTATTCCCTGGAATGCAGGAGGGAGAGATACATGATTATATACACCTGGAAAATCCTAGAGGGACTAGTACCGAACTTGCACACGAAAATCACTCACTACGAAAGCAAAAGACTTGGCAGACGATGCACCATCCCCCCAATGAAAAGCAGGGGTGTCACTAGCACGTTAAGAGACCATACAATAAGTGTCAGGGGCCCGAGACTGTTCAACTGCCTCCCAGCACACATAAGGGGGATTACCAACAGACCCCTGGCAGTCTTCAAGCTGGCACTGGACAAGCACCTAAAGTCAGTTCCTGATCAGCCGGGCTGTGGCTCGTACGTTGGTTTGCGTGCAGCCAGCAGTAACAGCCTGATTGATCAGGCGCTGATCCACCAGGAGGCCTGGTCACAGACCGGGCCGCGGGGGCGTTGACCCCCGAAACTCTCTCCAGGTAAACTCCAGGTAATGCATTACAAGGTATGATACATCGCAATTCAAAGAATGAGGCTTAACACTGGGAGAACACAATAGAAGTGATAAAAAAACTGATTGATCGATCTGTATTTATGTGATCTATGAATTCTGAGGAAGGAATATATACAAGAAAGAAGTGTTTAAAAGAAAGGCAGACTTGTTGCACTCAAATCTAGAATGCTAAATCTCAGAATTCGGAGAGAACATGAACACAAAAAAAAAAAAATTCTTGAAGATTAAGAACTTGATATTGTAATTATTCATCTATACAGGTTATTTACATTTAACCCCAAATCAGCTAGGGTGAGATTTACATATTCAGAATGGGTCTCATCTCTGGGAGGATCAAACTCTGTTGCACTGAGGAACTCATGCTGTGGTTCAGGCAGATCTATGGCGGAAATACAAATAAACCGACGCCCACAATGCTGCCACGAAATTGTCACATGGGGTTTCGAAACGTGGATTGGGTAATAAACACTCACGCAGGATGTTAAGTATTTATATTAGACGGAATATATGGGGAGCACCAGAGCCTGACCGCCGTTTCTCCTGTCTATACTTCAACTGCCTACGAGTCGTGCCTAGAGTGTGAGCGGCGTTCAAAACATACTAGGTCAGCGGTAACAGTCAGTGAATAACAGTCAGTGATTCACACAGACGATTGGTAGTGAGTCATTACTACTGACACTGGCACTGGTTACTGGTAACTGGTACTACTGAGATTGCCAGTGTTGACAGTGTTGTCATTGACTCATGAAATCGTAATGACACGATTGCAAACAAACCATACCCCCGGCCGGGATTGAACCCGAGGTCATAGAGTCTCAAAACTCCAGCCCGTCGCGTTAGCCACTAGACCAGCTAGCCACAATAAGATTCATCCAACTAGGTATATTTCTACACCATAGGAAGGTTAGCACAGGCACCTGTGCTAGAGTTCGTCACGGCCACGCTAGCTGGAGATTCGTCTGTAAAAACTTGCATTTGTGGTCACAGAGGTGCCTGTGCTAACCTTCCTATGGTGTAGAAATATACCTAGTTGGATGAATCTTATTGTGGCTAGCTGGTCTAGTGGCTAACGCGACGGGTTGGAGTTTTGAGACTCTATGACCGCGGGTTCAATCCCGCCCGGGGGTATGGAGTGTTGTCATTGTGTTCAGTGTTGTCAGAACTCACAGTATTGTCAGCGTACATGGTACACAACTAGCACCATCACACTCAATAAGACACAGTACACAACTAGCACCATCATACACAGAACACAACTAGCACCATCACACTCAATAAGACACAGTACACAACTAGCACCATCATACACAGAACACAACTAGCACCATCGCACACAGAAAGACACAGTACACAAGTAGCACCAACATACACAATAAGACACAGTACACAGCTAGCACCATCACAGACAGAACACAACTAGCACCATTCCAAACAGTAAGATACAATACACAAATAGCACCAACACACACAGTAAGACACAGTATTCAACTAGCACCATCACACACAGGACACAACTAGCACCATCACACACAGTAAGACACAGTACATTACTAGCACCATCACACACAGTAAAATACAGTATACAACTAGTATCAACACACACAGTAAGACAGTACACAACTACCACCATCACACACACAGTAAGATAAGATAAGATTTCGTTCGGATTTTTAACCCCGGAGGGTTAGCCACCCAGGATAACCCAAGAAAGTCAGTGCGTCATCGAGGACTGTCTAACTTATTTCCATTGGGGTCCTTAATCTTGTCCCCCAGGATGCGACCCACACCAGTCGACTAACACCCAGGTACCTATTTGCTGCTAGGTGAACAGGACAACAGGTGTAAGGAAACGTGTCGAAATGTTTCCACCCGCCGGGAATCGAACCCGGGCCCTCCGTGTGTGAAGCGGGAGCTTTAGCCACCAGGCCACCGGGCCACAGTACACAACTACCACCATCACACACAGTACTCAACTAGCACTGCCACACACAGTAAGACTCAGTACTCAACAAGGACCAACACACACAATAAGACACTGTACTAAGTTGGCACCATCACACACAGTAAGACACAGTACACAACTAGTACCATCACACACTGTACCCAGTTAGCCCCATCACACACAGTAAGACGCAGTACACAACTAGTACCATTAGATACTGTATCCAATTAGCCCCATCACACACAGTAAGACACAGTACACAGCTAGCACCATCTCACACAGAAAGACACAGTACACAACTTGTACCATCACACACTGTACCCAGTTAGCCCCATCACACACAGTAGATCCTTCATGTGTTAGCTCAAATCACCGACCAGTATGTTTTAAATAAGTGACCCACTGATCAGATCAGATCGACTGGTCCGAACCCTTGACTGGTCCGAACCCTTGACTGGTCCGAACCCTTGACTGGTCCGAACCCTTGATGGTCCGAACCCTTGACTGGTTTCAAACGGTTTCGTTGGACAATAAAGCAGACTGTAAACGGATGGGGTTGTAGGCGCCCTTATAAACACAAACATTAAAAATCAGGAACGTGACGGTAAGCTGTCCAATATACAAAAACAGTTAGAAACAGAAATACAAATAGCTAGAGCTTCATTTAAGGAGATTATTAATAGAATAATCAAGAGGTTGCTAGTAGAATTGCAGTAAATCAACCATTCAAATCATTATGAAGCTGTGTGTAGTCTGTGGTCAGTCAAACAAACGGGCTTCCACATGGATAAATTGTCATTTTTGTGGAAATTGGTGTCACGCTCCTTGTGCAGATATCCCAGAACTAGCTACAAGCAGTATTAAAACAGAGAAGTGTTTTTGGGTATGCCCAAATGAGGAAAATCTGTGGACTAAAATCACAAGGGTATTAAAAGAGGACAACATCAAAGCTGCTTTCATAGAAAACCTGGAAGCTTTCTACAACAGATGGGAACATAAAAAGTCTGGGCTGAATGGTACTGCCCTTGATACTGGCCATGTAGTCACAAACTGTAAGGCTGGAGGTGATGTCCTGGTAGTCAGTAAATGTGGGGCGGATAGTGCTGTCCTGGGAGACAGTAATGGTGAAGCTGGAGGTGCTGTCCTGGGAGACAGTAATGGTGAAGCTGGAGGTGCTGTCCTGGGAGACAGTAATGGTGAAGCTGGAGATTTTGTCCAGGTAGTCGGGAATTATACGCAGGAAGGAATACATATAAATGACCTCATAGGGGACAGGAGCCATAGTAGGGAAACAAGTATAGTCAAAGATAAGATAAAACCAATATTGCAAACTAGAAATACCGCAGGAAATAGCAAACAAGAGGACTCCAATAACAATAGTGAGGATAAATTACCAAAAACAACTGGTGGGGGCTCCATTGTTAGTGCTAGGGAGGATAGAAGTAAGACAAGGAAACATGCACCAACAGGGAATACAGTCACAGAAACCCAAGGCAAGCGGAAACCAAGCCTGTGCACATACTGTGCACTTGGTATCTGCTGGCATGGGAAATCTGGAAAAACAGATGGGACATGCAACTATGACCACCTTAGAAAATGCCACGCCCATATGACAACAGGAAAATGCAAACTCCCTTCCTGTAAGCTTTTTCACCCTGAAATGTGTACCTCTTCAGTACAGGAAAGACTGTGCTATAACTTAAATTGCCAGGCATGCCATCTAAAGGGGACAAAAAGATACAAAACACCCAGGCCATGGGAAAACCTGGGTAGCCACAGCCACTCAAGAGGGAGAGGTTTTTTAGTGCCAGGAAGAAAAAAAAAACTGGCAGGAAATGGCAGAAATCGTACACCAAATCCAGTCATTCCTGGAGTGGAACCACAGTCGATGGCCTCCACTCCAAACCAACAGATACAGATACTAATGCCGGAAAAAAAATCCCCCCCAGTACCAACAATACCACCAGTCCGATAACATTCTTCTTTGCAAATATACAGGGTCTAAAGCCAGCAACAAACAACAAAATACCTTTCATCCGTGGACTGCTTGCAGAGGCAAAGGCAATGTTCGCGGCTTTCACTGAGACCCACATAAAGGATCACTTGGACAACGAAATATGGATCCCAGGTTACAACCTATACAGATGTGACAGAGTGAACAGGCAAAAGGGGGGGGTTGGCCTGTACATTGCAGAGTCACTTGTTTGCACAGAACTGCTTAATGCCTCAAATGATGTAGTGGAAGTTTTAGCAGTAAAGGTCGAGAACCAAAACCTAGTCATTGTGGTAGTCTACAAGCCTCCGGATGCAACATCCCAGCAATTCCAGGAACAGCTGTTAAAAATTGACCACTGTCTGGAGAATCTTCCAGCTCCTGCACCCAACATCTTGCTCCTGGGGGATTTCAACTTAAGGCACCTAAAATGGAGGAATATAGCAAATAATATTGTTGCAGTAATAACACCAGGAGGCAGCTCTGATGAAAACTCACACTCACACGAGCTTTTAAATCTCTGCACAAAATTCAATTTAAACCAGCAAATAATAGAGCCTACTAGACTGGAGAATACACTAGACCTCATCTTCACTAACAATGATGATCTGATAAGAAATGTCACCATATCAAATACAATATACTCAGATCACAACATAATTGAGGTTCAGACATGTATGCGTGGAGCCCCAGACCGACAAAATGAGACTAGTCACGAGGGAGCATTCACCAAATTCAACTTCAATAACAAAAACATAAAGTGGGACCAAGTAAACCAAGTCCTAACCGATATAAGCTGGGAAGATATACTAAGCAACACAGACCCCAACTTATGCCTAGAACAGATTAACTCGGTGGCACTCGATGTATGCACAAGGCTTATTCCTCTAAGAAAAAGGAGGAGTAGATGTAAAACAGAAAGAGACAGGCGCTCCCTTTACAGGCGACGGAAAAGAATAACAGAGCGGCTAAAAGAGGTCAATATATCTGAAATGCGCAGGGAGACACTGGTCAGAGAAATAGCAAGCATCGAACTTAAGCTAAAAGAATCCTTTAAGAGTCAGGAATCGCGGGAAGAACTAAAAGCCATAAATGAAATCGAAAGAAACCCAAAGTATTTCTTCTCCTATGCCAAATCAAAATCGAGAACAACGTCCAGTATTGGGCCCCTACTTAAACAAGATGGGTCCTACACAGATGACAGCAAGGAAATGAGTGAGCTACTCAAGTCCCAATATGACTCAGTTTTTAGCAATCCGCTAACCAGACTGAGAGTCGAAGATCAAAATGAATTTTTTATGAGAGAACCACAAAATTTGATTAACACAAGCCTATCCGATGTTATCCTGACGCCAAATGACTTCGAACAGGCGATAAATGACATGCCCATGCACTCTGTCCCAGGGCCAGACTCATGGAACTCTGTGTTCATCAAGAACTGCAAGAAGCCCCTATCACGAGCCTTTTCCATCCTAAGGAGAGGGAGCATGGACACGGGGGTTGTCCCTCAGTTAATAAAAACAACAGACATAGCCCCACTCCACAAAGGGGGCAGTAAAGCAACAGCAAAGAACTACAGACCAATAGCACTAACATCCCATATCATAAAAATCTTTGAAAGGGTCCTAAGAAGCAAGATCACCACCCATCTAGAAACCCATCAGTTACACAACCCAGGGCAACATGGGTTTAGAACAGGTCGCTCCTGTCTGTCTCAACTATTGGATCACTACGACAAGGTCCTAAATGCACTAGAAGACAAAAAGAATGCAGATGTAATATATGCAGACTTTGCAAAAGCCTTCGACAAGTGTGACCATGGCGTAATAGCGCACAAAATGCATGCTAAAGGAATAACAGGAAAAGTCGGTCGATGGATCTATAATTTCCTCACTAACAGAACACAGAGAGTAGTCGTCAACAGAGTAAAGTCCGAGGCAGCTACCGTGAAAAGCTCTGTTCCACAAGGCACAGTACTAGCTCCCATCTTGTTCCTCATCCTCATATCCGACATAGACAAGGATGTCAGCCACAGCACCGTGTCTTCCTTTGCAGATGACACCCGAATCTGCATGACAGTGTCTTCCATTGCAGACACTGCAAGGCTCCAGGCGGACATCAACCAAATCTTTCAGTGGGCTGCAGAAAACAATATGAAGTTCAACGATGAGAAATTTCAATTACTCAGATATGGTAAACATGAGGAAATTAAATCTTCATCAGAGTACAAAACAAATTCTGGCCACAAAATAGAGCGAAACACCAACGTCAAAGACCTGGGAGTGATTATGTCGGAGGATCTCACCTTCATGGACCATAACATTGTATCAATCGCATCTGCTAGAAAAATGACAGGATGGATAATGAGAACCTTCGAAACTAGGGAGGCCAAGCCCATGATGACACTCTTCAGGTCACTTGTTCTATCTAGGCTGGAATATTGCTGCACACTAACAGCACCTTTCAAGGCAGGTGAAATTGCCGACCTAGAAAATGTACAGAGAACTTTCACGGCGCGCATAACGGAGATAAAACACCTCAATTACTGGGAGCGCTTGAGGTTTCTAAACCTGTATTCCCTGGAACGCAGGAGGGAGAGATACATGATTATATACACCTGGAAAATCCTAGAGGGACTAGTACCGAACTTGCACACGAAAATCACTCACTACGAAAGCAAAAGACTTGGCAGACGATGCACCATCCCCCCAATGAAAAGCAGGGGTGTCACTAGCACGTTAAGAGACCATACAATAAGTGTCAGGGGCCCGAGACTGTTCAACTGCCTCCCAGCACACATAAGGGGGATTACCAACAGACCCCTGGCAGTCTTCAAGCTGGCACTGGACAAGCACCTAAAGTCAGTTCCTGACCAGCCGGGCTGTGGCTCGTACGTTGGTTTGCGTGCAGCCAGCAGCAACAGCCTGGTTGATCAGGCTCTGATCCACCAGGAGGCCTGGTCACAGACCGGGCCGCGGGGGCGTTGACCCCCGGAACTCTCTCCAGGTAAACTCCAGGTAAACAGTAAGACGCAGTACACAACTAGTACCATTAGATACTGAATCCAATTAGCCCCATCACACACAGTAAGACACAGTACACAGCTAGCACCATCTCACACAGTAAGACACAATACACAACTAGTACCATTACGCACAGTAAGACACAGTACACAACTAGTACCATCACACACAGTAACAGTAAGACAAAGTACTCAACTAGCACCATCACACTCAGTAAGACAGTACACAACTAGCACCATCTCACACAGTAAGACACAGTACACAGCTAGTACCATTATGCACAGTAAGACACAGTACACAACCAGTACCATCACACACAGTTACAGTAAGACAAAGTACACAACTAGCACCATCACACACGGTTCACAACTAGTATTATAACACACAGTAACAGTAAGACAAAGTACTCAACTAGCACCATCACACTCAGTAAGACAGTACACAACTAGCACCATCACACACAGTAAGACACAGTACACAACTAGTGCAATCACACACAGTAAGACACAGTACACTACTAGCACCATCACACACAGTAAGACACAGTACACAATTAGCACTATCATTCACAGTAAGACACAGTACACAACTTGCACCATCATACACAGTAAGACACAGTACACAACTAGCACCATCACACACAGTAAGACACAGTACACAACTAGTATGATCACACACAGTAAGACACAGTACACTACTAGCACCATCATACGCCGTAAGACACAGTACACAATTAGCACTATCATTCATAGTAAGACACAGTACACAACTTGCACCATCATACACAGTAAGACACAGTACACAACTAGCACCATCACACACAGTAAGACACAGTACACAGTTAGCACCATCACACACAGTAAGATACAATACACAACTAGCACCTGTATCTGTTTTCTTGGTAAAAGTCTGAACTCGCCTAGAACCCATGCCACACTACCAACAACTTGACGGGGCAACAAGTGCCCGAAGACCCTCGATCACACACAGTAAGACACAGTACACTACTAGCACCATCACACACCGTAAGACACAGTACACAACTTGCACCATCATACACAGTAAGACACAGTACACAACTAGCACTATCACACAGTAAGACACAGTACACAATTAGCACCAACATACACAGTAAGACAGTACACAACTCGCACCATCATACACAGTAAGACACAGCACACAGTTAGCACCATCACACACAGTAAGACACAATACACAACTAGCACCTGTATCTGTTTCCTTGGTAAAAGTCTGAACTCGCCTAGAACCCATGCCACACTACCAACAACTTGACGGGGCAACAAGTGCCCGAAGACCCTCGACCCTGGCGATGCCTGCCGATGAAGCCCAAGTGGACGCCTGCTGATGAAGACCAAGTGACGCCTGCTGATGAAGATGAGAAGCGAGATGACACTTCCCTCCGGAGAGTCGCCGCAAGAGAGAAGATGTTACCCTCCACCCGGAGGGCCCAAGAAAGAAGACAGAAGAGAGAAGATGAGCGACACCCCCAACCGGGGGCCACAGCCGGGTCACCATATGGAGAAGACCCGGGCCGGAAGTACCGGCGAACTTCTAATCGAATGAATGAATGACAACTAGCACCATCATACACATTAAGACACAGTAAACAATTAGCACCGTCACATTCAGTAAGACACAGTACACAACTAGCACCATCATACACAGTAAGACACAGTATACATCTAGCACCATCATACACAGTAAGACACAGTACACAACTAGCACCATCACACACAGTATGACACATTGCACATCTAGCACCATCATACCCATAAGACACAGTACTCAACTAGCACCAACACACTCAATAAGACACAGTACACTACTAGCACAGTCACACATAGAACACAAATAGCACCATCCCACACAGTAAGATACAGTACACAACTAGCACCATCACACACAGAACACAACTAGCATCATCACACACAGTAAGACACAGTACACAACTAGCATCAAAACACACAGTAAGACAGTACACAACTAGCACCATCGCACACAGTAAAAACTCAGTAAACCACAGTACAAAACTATCAAGAGGTATATGAAGAGCTCAACAAGAGATTTTAGGAAGTATTCACAATGGACACAGGAAGGACTATGAGAAAACAGTGCAGGGGGGGACACCATCAGGGAATGCACCAACAAGTGCTGGATGACATGCACACAACAGAGGAGGAGGTGAAGAAGCTGCTAAGTGACCTTGATACCTCAATGGCAATGGGACTGGACAACATCTCCCCGTGGGTCCTCAGGGAGGGAGCAGATATACTGTGTGTGCCATTAGCCACAATCCTCAACACATCCCTTGAAACTGGGCAACTACCTGAGGTATGGAAGACGGCAAATGTAGTTCCCATTTTTAAAAAAGGAGACAGAAAAGAGGCATTAAACTACAAACCTGTGCCACTGACGTGCATAATATGTAAAGTCATGGAGAAGATTATCAGGAGGAGAGTGGTGGAGCACTTGGAACGGAACAAAAGTATAAATGAGAACCAGCACGGTTTCATGGAAGGCAAATCCTGTGTCACAAACCTTTTGGAGTTTTATGATAAAGTAACAGAAGTAAGACACGAGAGAGAGGGGTGGGTTGATTGCATTTTCTTGGACTGCAAAAAAGCCTTTGACACAGTTCCTCACAAGAGATTAGTGCAGAAACTAAAGGATCAGGCGTGTATAACAGGAAGGGCACTTCAGTGGATCAGAGAATACCTGACAGGGAGGCAACAACGAGTCATGGTACGCAATGAGGTGTCACAGTGGGCACCTGTGGCGAGCGGGGTCCCACAGGGGTCGGTTCTAGGACCAGTGCTATTTTTGGTATATGTGAATGACATGATGGAAGGAATAGACTCAGAGGTGTCCCTGTTCACAGATGATGAGAAGTTAATGAGGAGAATTAAATCAGATGAGGATCAGGCAGGCCTTCAAAGAGACCTGGAGAGGCTGGACACGTGGTCCAGCAACTGGCTTCTCGAATTCAACCCTGTCAAATGCAAAGCCATGAAGATCGGAGAAGGGCAAAGAAGACTGCAGACAGAGTACAGGCTAGGTGGCCAACGACTGCAAACCTCGCTCAAGGAGAAAGATCTTGGCGTGAGTATAACACTGAGCACGTCCCCGGATGCACACATCAACCAGATAACTGCTGCAGCATATGAGCGCCTGGCAAACCTGAGATTAGCACTCCGATACCCAGGGCCGGATTAAGAAGTCTCCGGGCCCTAGGCTATTCAGATTGGCGGGGCCCCTTTGAGTTACGGGTAAGAGAAGCGACCCCTTCCAGCTTGGGGGTGGGGGGGGGGGGTTGGTGTGAGCCTGTTTAAGGTCTAATTAAATACATTCTGGCTATTTAGTTTAAATTTAATAGGGAAAGTACATCAAGACAACCAAAACCATTTACCAACAGCCATTATAACTATCTTGTTAAATCATGCATTTTAAAGAGAATAAACTCAAGACAGCATAGTATTACTAGATTAGGCTATTAAAGTAGTGAAATCATGTACCTATTATATTCAGCATAACCACTACAGCACTATTATTCCCTTCATAAATCACTGACCATTATTGTTGTAGAAAATTGCATTTATCTGTATGTATAATTATGTACATAACAATAAATGAGTATAGATAATTATTATTTATCAGTTAGACAAGTAGGAATTTGGGACACCTAGGTCTCAAAAATGTCCCCCTTCGATACCTACCACTGTCATATCCACAAGTTGCTCTGGACCTATTAATTAAATGAATTGTACATCACCAGGAATTCTGGTAAATAAATAAATTTGTGGACTGTATATTAAATTAAAAAAATGATTATATATAAATACACATATACATAACAGAAGGAAAATATATCTTAATATCACTCACCAATTTGACTGGATATTAAGTTGTATCATACTCAGAAAAACCTCACTAACTAAATTTATGAAAACACTGGCCAGAATTATACACAAATCTAGAGAGCTTATCTGAGGTTCCTGGAGCTGTCTTGTCCAGTCGTCTGATATCTCAAGTTATGCAGGAATGTACATCCAACAATTTCGCCTTCTATTTGAGAGGTGTCAATCCAATTTTAACCTGTAGAGCACGAAAAATTCTAATACAAATTCAAAACCAAAGATGGCGAGTCTCTTGCGCAGACGCAGGCTTTCCGTTTTCTATGGCATAAATATTATTAAATACAGTATGGCCATCTATTTACATATAAATACTGAATTTCTGGAAAATATGTACAGTATTTTCCACAATTGATATCATTGCATCATGCATAAGACTATCAAATCATATAAACTCAAGAAAGTAAAGAATTGTTTATATTCACAGGCACTTCTTAAATAAACTTTTTTCTGGATTTCATATTGGCAAAATCATCAATTATATTCTGAAAATCAATATTTCTTGTTAGATCAGACTCAATGGTCAACAAGGCTAGGTTACACAATTTATCTTGGCTCATTGTTGAACGGAGCTGGTTTTTCACTCTTTTCAAAACAGAAAATGAACGTTCTCCTTCACAGTTAGTAGCTGGAAGTGTTAGGTAAAGGCGATACACTATGTCAACATTAGGGAAGGTTTCTGAGATGCCTGCATTTCTTAAATGTTTCAAAGCAGCTGAGGGCGCACATTTTTCAGGTGGAGCTTTAATCTGATTCATATACCCAGAAAAATGAACTATTTCTTCAACAAATGTGTCCTGAACATCTGCTGAAAGGTGTTGTTGCAAATTTAATGCAGCTTCTCTCAATTCTGCATCTGGCATAGTAGTAATTTTGAACAGAAATCCAAACTTGTCATTGAGATTCTGGTAGATTTCATTTCTTTTCACCAATTCTGTAATCAATGAATCCAGAATGACGAAGTATGTAGCTGTCTTACATTTCTGCCTTGGTAGCAACACAATTTCATTGTCTGGCTCTTCAAAATTGCGTTTCCTCTTCCTTGACCGCTGATGATCAGCCCGGTAACTGTAGTCTTTCACCAGCAGTTTAGCTTTCTCTTCAAACATTTCAAAAGCTTCATCATTGCGAAGTGAGCTTACAAATTCCACTAAGCCTGCATAGAGGTTAGCACAAGTAGCCATTTCAATTTAAATTTTCTGAAGTATCTTGTTCGTGGCATTTAACCGTTCCAGTATACAGTCCCAAAGCACACAGAGTAAGGCCAATTCAAAATCTTCCAATTTTGATGCTAAGCTGGCTGCTTCGCTTCTTGTAGTTGCTGTCTGGTCTTCATCCTCTGCTATTTGGATCAAAGCAGAGTGTATTTCAGCAAAGCTGTCTTTCAAAGCATGTGTTGCATCATGCTGCGCTGACCACCTTGTTGTTGATAATGATTTGATGACATCTCCATGAATGATTGACTTGAGTATACTCCACCGATGCGTTGAAGCAGAGAAAAAATTAAAGAGTGCTTGTAAAAGTCCAAAAAATGAAACTGCAGCGACACAACACTCCGCAGCACATGACCCAACAAGATTAAGAGAATGTGCTGAGCAGGGCACATATTCAGCAAGTGGGTTGATTTGCTTGATACGGGCTTGCAATCCATTATATTTACCCGACATGTTACTTGCATTGTCGTAGCTCTGGCCACGGCAAACCATAATAGAGAGATCATGTTCAAGCAGAGTATCAGTACTACATTCATCATTGTTTCTCCATCATGGCCTGAATGAGGAATGAATTTTATAAAGAGCTCTACAGGCTTACCACTGGAGTCGACAAAGCGAACAATGAATGTCAATTGATCTGTATGTGAAATATCTGGTGTTGAATCTACACTTATTGCAAAGTATTTTGCAGTTTTCACAGCTGCTATGATGTTGTTGAGGACCTTCTTAGTCATCAGTTCAATAAATTCATTGCATATAGTAGATGACATGTAAGATACAGTGCCTCTTCCTGCATTCCCAAGGCGACTGACATGATTTGCTAAGAATGGATCGAATTGTGCTAACAGTTCTATGATCCCTAGGAAATTGCCATTGTTTTCCGAACCAAAAACCTCATTTTCTCCCACGGAAAGCAAGTCCTCTTAGAGCTAAGAATTTTACAGCAGCAACAACTCTTTCTAGAACTTTTCTCCAATAAGTGCACTCTTTTTCAGTTTGATTTT
>NW_027199748.1:0-28481 GCF_038502225.1 Cherax quadricarinatus | reverse complement strand
ATCCCCCCATGCTCCTCTACTATCCCCTGCACACTCCTTTACTATCCCCTCCACACTCCTACACTATATCCTCAATACTCCTATATTATCCCCTCCACACTCCTATATTATCCCTTCCACACTCCTCTACTATCCCCTTCGCACTCCTCTACTATCCCCTCAACACTCATCCACTACCCCCTCCACACTCCTCCTCAATCCTCTCCTCAGTCCTCTACTATCCCCTCAACACTTCTCAAGTATCCCCTCCACACTCCTCTACTATCCCTTCCACACTCCAATATTATTCCCTCACACTCTTATATCATCCATTCCACACTCCTCATCATCCTCCACACTCCCTCTACTATCCTCTCCACACTCTCTACTACCCTCTCAACACTCCTCTACTATCTCCTCCACACTGTCCACTATCCCTCCACACTCCTCCACCATCCTCCACACTCCTTTACTATCCCCTTCACACTTCTATATTATCCCAACCACATTCGTCTACTATCCTCTCCACACTCCTCACTATCCCTCCACGCTCCTCTACTATCCCCTCCACACTCCTACACTATATCCTCAACACTCTTATATCCCCTCCACCACTCCTATATTACCCCCTCTACACTTGTCTACTACCCTCCACACTCCTCTACTATCCCCCAAGCACGTGAAGAAACTAGAGAAAGTGCAAAGGTTTGCAACAAGACTAGTCCCAGAGCTAAGAAGTATGTCCTACGATGAGAGGTTAAGGGAAATCAACCTGACGACACTGGAGGACAGGAGAGATAGGGGGGACATGATAACGACATACAAAATACTGAGAGGAATTGACAAGGTGGACAAAGACAGGATGTTCCAGAGATTGGACACAGTAACAAGGGGACACAGTTGGAAGCTGAAGACACAGATGAATCACAGGGATGTTAGGAAGTATTTCTTCAGCCACAGAGTAGTCAGTAAGTGGAATAGTTTGGGAAGCGATGTAGTGGAGGCAGGATCCATACATAGCTTTAAGCAGAGGTATGATAAAGCTCACGGCTCAGGGAGAGTGACCTAGTAGCGATCAGTGAAGAGGCGGGGCCAGGAGCTCGGACTCGACCCCCGCAACCTCAACTAGGTGAGTACAACTAGGTGAGTACACACACACACACACACACACACACACACATATATATATATATATATATATATATATATATATATATATATATATATATATATATATATATATATATATATATATATATATATATATATATATATATATATATATATATATATATATATATATATATATATATATATATATATATATATATATATATATATATATATATATATATATATATATATTATGTATGTAATTTATTTATTTATTTACTTTTTAAAAAATTATGATATTACACATCACGGTTTAAGGCCTACGTTAACTAAAAAATAAAATAATGCTGTAGTCAAAAAACAAATCAATGTGGCATTTACAGGCTCAGGTTAAGTCACATATACCTCAGATTACATAGAGTACCACAAGTCACATATGCCTCAGATTACATAGAGTACCACAGGTCACATACACCAACTCAGGTCAAGGCTGCATAAACTACTTCAGGTCGAGGCGTCTCTTCCTGAACCTTCAGTATCACCAGGTCTCGGGGCACAAATTGCCACTGTACAAGCAATGAGCATATTTGAAGTTAGGATTAACTTATTACCCTCTCTCTAAAAACATTTAGAGCAAGCTCTTTCGTGTTTAACAAATTAGGTCTTTATAAGAGGCTATTAGAGAGGCACCTGTTGTAATAACATCAATTATGCAAGTAGCTAGTTCTCATAATAAAACGTTCGTGTTTCAAACGTATTTCATTTGTCTACTGTTGATGAGTCCGTATTTTAACACCTTCAGTTGAGGCACCTTGATTTTCGTGAAGGTTCGTAAGACAAGGAATTAGTTACTCTCATTTTCCCCGGGTCAGATTTGATAATTTCCCATTCCACTTGCCTTGATTCCTCCTCTTCCCCTCCTTCCCATCCTTTTCCAGTTATTTCCATCCTTCCTTATCCTTCTTCCTTCCCATCTTACGACAGCTCTCGTCGTCCTCGATTCGATTCGATTCGACAAGGTCTACATGACGCCTGTGTGGTTAATGCTTCCCTGAGAATGTTATATTAACTAGCTGTATTTCTGTCGTTACGCGATTCGAGAAAGATATCTCCATATTGCATAACCCTCCACGTCAGTGCACGTGAAAGGAACAGCGCACAGTGCACTATGTTTGTAACCCAGCTAAAAATTAGCGTTGAAGATTTGAAGAACATGAAAGGAAATCTTTCGTGAACGCTAAGATCCCAATTTCTTCAATAAAATAGCAAATTAAAATTTACAACCCAAAACTAACTCAAACCTTCCCCAAGAAACATTAGCTTTGAAGTCAAGCCGAGGATGTAGTCTCTTGGTATCTCAGACAAATATCCTGAAATACAGAAGCAAATTTAATTCGAAAGCTCTGAGAATTTGCATTATCAAGTAAACAGCTTCGAGGATTAAGGGCAACTTAATGAGGAATTAGAAATTATCGCATGAAAAGTAGTGTTTAAATTTCCCCATTGTTTTTCCATAAAAAAGCAAACTGAGACTCGGGCCAAAATTACACCAAACACTTATCTAGACATGAATAACTAGCAGTTGAGATTTAAGAAATTAAGTACTGATGTAAGTAATTAGACACTAATATTTTTTATAATGGTCTTTAGGGAACACAGACGTTATATGTACACAAAAGTATATTATATAGAATTATTCTAAGATAAACCAGTGAAAGAAAACATCGTGATTTATTCACAGTTACTAAAACTGGCAGACTAAATAAATTTGTAAAGTTTAAATTAACATTTCGGAAAGAGAACGCAAAGATTTTGTATTTTTATAAATCCCATCAACAATGAAAGTTTAAAGCCTATCATAAAAGTCATTCTCTGGTAAATATTCTTAATCCAATGATTCCAGGTTTGTAAACAAATTCAGTAAAATTTCAGATTTGCTCCCAAACTGTCTTAAGCTTATGGGATGTATTTCTTCTTATGTAATGCATCAGAGTTAATATTTTGAAGCCGGTAATACTAGGCATTCTTTAGTTATTAGACGGAAATCGATATCAGAATTTGTTTAATAAACTAGGTAGATTGGGACTTATGAATTCCAATAACAGCGGACCTTTGCTTTCTGGAAAACACACCAGGGATAAAAATTTGAAGCATATCAGAAGTCATTTTCCAGCTGTTGCTCCGATTCCACTCAAAGGAGGTTCCTTGACGTTGGTGAGGGGCTCTTGATCTAGGGAATTAGATCTGTGCTCCAGTTCCCTGAATTTAGTCTAAATACCTTTCACCCCCCCCCCCACATGCGCTGTATAATCTTACGGGTTTAGCATTCTCCATGATTTTTATTATGTTGCTCCAATTCCAGTGATTTCGTTTATAACTAAACTTAATGGGTATTATCCTAGCAGTAAGATATATCAGCCATTAAATGCTGAAACCATTCACAACATGCAAATCCAAATATATTAAATGGGATTTAATATTTCACACTATTTTACATATAAAATTTGCAGATCTGATTCTACACAATTACGTTTCACTCTCAGTCGTCGTCAAATTAGAAAGCAACAAATTTTTGAAGGTTTGAAGCTACGCCATAAGAGGTTTATGGAAGTTTTCAGAGCTATTACAAGATAATGGGAATAGGATCAACTATTTTGGTCATAGGGCATCTGAGCTTGCTAACCGTACAGTCTTTTCCCTTGTCATCGTAAAATAAGAAAAATAAAAACCAAAATTTTTTAGTAATAAAAAATATGAAAAAATCTACTACTCGGAGATAGCCCTTAGGGATAAATAATAATAATAATAATAATAATAATAATAATAATAATAATAATAATAATAATAATAATAATAATAATAATAATAATAATAATAATTAAAGTAATGTAGGATTGAAATGCGTAAATTTTTAAACAAGCCCCTTATACAGGTCTTATTTATTTAATATTTTAATTTAGCTTAGGTTGCGGTAGGTTACACTCGAGGTGCGAGCCACAGTAAATTATAGGGAGCTATGTACATTGTACATGTTAAGTTATTATCGAATCGAGTCGAATTGTGCAAAGAAGAGATCTCGATAGAAGACTCTTAGACACAGCAGTTAGAGTGCAGTGGGCGCCCTTGCAGTCGAGGATTGTTGAGACTGGTAGGCAACTCTCTCGCTTCACGCACACAGTGTCCGTGGTTCAGTCCCCGTCCGGGTGGAAACATTGGGCGTGTTTCCTAAAAATGCTGTCCCCGTTCACCCAGCAAGCAAGAAGGTACTTGGATGTTAGTCGACTGGTGTGGATCGCAACCTGGTATATAAGATTGAAGGATTCCAATGGTGGCTAACCCTCCGGGGTTAAAAATTCAAATAAAATTTTCATATCTAACTTCCTTGGCACACTCGGAGGAATATTCTTATCCTTCACTGGTCAGTTTTTCGCTTAAGAATCGTAACTATAGAAGATCCAGCTTTGATAGATATCCTTAGACACTTCTGCAAAATTAGGGAATTTTTATTCTGGAAACTTTTCTCAAGCCAATGGCTTCTTCAGTGCAATACAGACAACAGCTGAAGATGTGAAGTTTGATGTAATCAGTCTCTCAACCTGGAGTCCGTGCGTTCAGTCCACCAGTCTTGTTAAAAGTACAACATATTCGCGGAATCGAAGCTTATAAACTGCAGACAGATGAGGTGGAACAAGTATTAGGCGGAGACAACAGTGAAAAACCCGTCTAATGGAAGTAGGTTGTGCCTATAGGTTAGGTTAAGCACGACCTACTTCCACTAGTGGGTTTTTCCACTGTTGTCTGCGCCTTCACTTCATGTGTTTGCAGTACGTGCTGCACTTTTATAAAGATTGTTGGAGTAAACGCAGCTTTACCTTCCTGGAGTACTAGCAAGATAGTCTGAACACCTGGAGTACTAGGAAGATAGTCTGAACACCTGGAGTACTAGCAAGATAGTCTGAACATCTGAACACCTCTTGGCCTTGGTTCCATTACGATCATAGGCTAATATCAAGGGTACTAAGACCCACGTCAGGAAACACGACAAGTGTTTCCTGACGAATCATACCTAACCTAATACGGCTGGCTTAGTCGAGTTTACTAGCGTCAACATCACATCGATGTAAAAAGAAAATTGTCTGAAAACTCTTTGACTTCATCGGTATTCCACATATTAAAGACGGAGCTTTCAAAATGTCATCAATTTATCCTTTGTTAGATTTGGTCATTAACATTTATTCTTTTTCAATTTTGTTTCAGTTATGATAACTAGACTTCGTATTTTTCTATTTATTAAAATAAACTTGTATATTTTTTTCTAAATTTTTAAATACTTTTTTGAATATTAATTAGTTATATTATTTTTTTTATTCCTTTATTTTCCTAAAGGGAGTAACATGGAGAATTCAACACCTTTCTGAGTTCCATTACTTACAGACTAAAATATTACACAAATCATTTTGATGAATAAATTCACTGCAACACCTGATGGATTAATGATGGATTCTCTGAAATTTGAGCAGCAGTTCTGCAAGTGAAGGACGAGTGGCAAATGGTTTTTGAGTGATAAAAGAAAAATTGAAAAATTATGGAAAAAAAATGTTTACTTATCGAAAAATAGTGAATAATTTTGGCAACAAGCGGATGTAATTAGCTTATTTCTATCATATTTCTAAGTATGTTTTCCCAAAAATGCAATTTTTTTGTTCTTGCTATCATCAAACAGACATGATGACAATTCATGTGTTTTTTTTTTTTCTCCAAATATTACGATTTTTATGATTGTTTCATTCTAAATACACTGCAGTGCAACTTTTCTGAGGACTCCATTCAAATTCAGAGAGTGATAAAAGCTAAGTCACGTGTGGGCTGTCAACATGTGTTGGAGGTTCGCTACACAGTGAAATGTGGCGCGCGATGACCGTAGACTTTTACAGGAAGCAAATTATATGTGTAAGTCAGAATTAAGTTATTAACATTTTTATTGTTGGCGAAAAGTATTTACAGGAGTGTCATGATTTTTGCACATGTTATTGAGTAATGATGGTTCTACTAGCATGTAAAGGGGATTTGCGATATTTTTTACTGCTTTGTTTTTATTGATTTTTTCTTCCCAAAAAATAAAAAAATCGTTAAAAAATGAATAAACTTCAGCATTTTTATTATGCGTTTGTACTAAGATTACCTAGACCTTATCTTTCACCTGATATCAACAAGAGTATTGTACATCTTACCAATTTTGTAGATAAGAGAGAGTTTTATGCCCTGTAGAACAAGGCATAAAACTATTTTTTTCTTTCTATCTTTTAAGGCAAAAAGTCACTACAAACAGAGTGTGTAGGCTTCAAATGCTGATTAAATCACTAAAAAAATTTCATTGAAATTGGACGAAAAATAAAAAATGATTTCGCTAGCCCCTGTCCTTTAGGTGACAGGAAGGAAGTGCACCACCTAAGAGGTTATAGATTCATTTTCAGAACAAGGAAGAGGAAAATAACCTTCAGGAAGAAGCAAGGAACAAGAAACAAGCAACGCTGGTTTTGCCAGAGAGTAAATACATTGTTGTAACTTAGTGCGACTCAGTGTGAATACCTCGCTAGTTACTATATTTTCTTTACGGTGAATATTACTTACTAAAGTCACTGAATGATTTTTTTTAGGTTGGGGGGGGGGGTCGTCCTTTCTTGGTGGGAGACAGCTGGTCTGATAAAAGAAAATTCAGATGAAATAAGATATGTTCGGCAATATTAGGCTTATTGATAATACAATGTGAATTAAAAACCATGTTACTTTAATGCATAAGGAAAAATAAAATAAATCTAGAAAAGTGGGAGGACAAGCTAGAGGACACAAGTGATTTTTGGGGACCTGATATACTGGTGGAGTGTAAGCAACGTTTATGAAGGGATTTAGAAACACCAAATTAGACTTCTGAAAATGGAAGCTCACTGTATTCACTCGAAAAGATGCAGTGTGGTTCGTGAGATCATTTAAATTGTGATGCTTCAGTACTTCAGATTAAACGGCTATTGAATGAGTGATAGTGAATGAGTTTCTTCTTTTGCGTAACCCGGCTAATGTAAAAGTTAAAAATTTAATCAGAACATCCTCAAAAAGCATATCCTTACATATGCTACATAATCTATATTCTCTTACATACCTTACAATATAAATTTTCGTATTTTTTTCTTCATCGGTAAGAATTTTTCTTATTAAATACGTACAAAAGTTACAGAAAATTAAGGTTAATTCAAACTTTCGCTCATTAACTTTCGCTTGTTAGAGCCGAGACTTTCTAAAACATCGTATGGAAGAATGAAAAAAAAAAGTCCAGAACTTCGTAAAGGTCAGCCTCTTAGTGTGAATATCAGTGGTATACAAAGCCGACAATTTCATAGACTACGGTGCTAATCACCTGCTCCTAGGCTGAGGGACTGATTACCTCGCTTTCCTCTGTCTTCTGTATATATTTCCAGTTTTCAGATTATGCCCATGTGATGTATTGATAAAAGCACTGGATGTAGAAAAGTCTACAAGTAAAGATTCCCAGATGCTTCACATGTGTCTAATTCTTCTTTTCCTTAACAAACCATACCACTGGCGGGAATAGAACCGGCGATCAGAGAGTCTCAAAACTCCAGACGGTCTGGAGTTTTGAGACTCTCTGATCGCGGGTTCTATCCCGCCTGTGGTATGATTTGTTTGCAATCGTGTCATTGCGATTTCGTGAGTCAAGTTCTTTTTCTTAGTTTGCACTTCAAGGTGGTTACACTAACACTCCCCTGAGAGATGTTTATCGCTATATTCCCCCAGAGGTGCACTACTTGGCGCTTTAAATCGGTATGTGGTCAGCTATTTTTGTATATATAAGGATGAAATCACAATAAAATGTGTGACTGCAAATATGAATAAAAATACCACAGTGGAAAGAGGAAATAAAACCTGAGAGCTTTCGTGTACTTACACATCTTCAGAGGAATAAGAGTAAAACATCAGCATATTCCGGATGTTTCAAAAAATATTTACTAGAAAAAATGTGGCTGAGTTGCATGTGCTTTTTGTGTTGATTGTGTATTCTGTGAAATAAATTTTAAGTTTCTTCATAATGAATATTCCAGCTTAACTCAAATTTAAATTGTGTATGGCAGGATTGAGCTCCGGCTGCTGGGGTTTTTGAAGGCGTTGAGCTCCTGCTCCAGGTCCCTCTCCTGATGTCATTGGCATCATCTGAGAAGTTTGCTCTCCAGCGTCATAAGCCTCTTCAAATATGTCTTTGCGATCTCTTGGCCGATTGATCTAAACTTTTAGAAGTGTTAAAGAGGGTTGTGTTGCATCGTTTAGGCCTCAAGAGTGTAAATGAGATAATTTTTGTGAAACATTAAGATATATTCCGAATGTCTTCCGATTTCAAATATTAAACAGTGTTAGACAGGGTTGAATTTTAGCTGCTGGGCTTCTCAAGGAAATATAGAATTACAACTTAACACCCTCTATTAAGATGCAGTTCAACACCCTTGTTAAGATGTAACTCAACACCCTGTGTTAAGATGTAACTCAACACCCTGTGTTAAGATGTAACTCAACACCCTGTGTTAAGATGTAACTCAACACCCTGTGTTAAGATGTAACTCAACACCCTGTGTTAAGATGTAACTCAACACCCTGTGTTAAGATGTAACTCAACACCTTGATGAAGTTAAGTTAGATTCAGAGCCGTCGGAAGATATCTTTACATGTACACAAATAACCTGTACACAGGAAAGAGAAGTTGTGACGAAGTTTCAGTTCAACCTGTACCATGGAGAAGTACAAATAGTTATTTGTGAAGGTTATTTGAGTATTGTTCCAGTCAAGGTATTGGGCCTTTTTCTTCTTTATGTTTACAAGTCCATGTGCGAATATCAAACTGTACCAATGTATGATTGGGTTATGTTCGAGCTCCTGGGCCTATTGAGCTGGTTAAAGTACAATTCCTCGGTCTGTTTAGTGGATTTATACACAACTTTTAAGGTCTTTCTTGGGTATCGAGCTAAAACTCTCAAAGTTTGTAAACTAAAGTTATCAGAAACGGGAAATATCTCTTGTCCTCATAGCGACAGATGATGCATCTTGTATTTTCTTGAAATCATATATACAACTGACATGTCTGATTGCTTTCGTACTTCGTCTTGAAACCAAACATAGGTTACTTTATCCTTAAATGTTATCACTGAAAATTACATTGATGTAGTAATATGTATACTGTAAGTATTTTATGAAAAACTATCAAATATAAATATAATTAATTTGCTTTCTCCATATTCAAGCCTTTTTGTGGATGTTGTGTGTATATTTGTGCTCGTATATTAATATGCGTTAAGCCTTTAATCCCACTCGACCAGACTAAAGTAATCTGTGTATTAAGACTGAATTGATTCATGTAAACTGATGTTTTTACATGCTTAATCATTATTGGACACGTAATTTCCCCTAAGCTTAAAATAAACTTGTGTGAGCTTGGATAAACTTATTTGTATCTATTATGTGAATACACAGTTCGTATCACGTGAACATTTGAAGAGTCAATCAAGCGTAGAACTCAATCATTCCACAAAAGTTTGAAAGCTATATTAAATTCGACATTTTTTTGTTAAAATGATCTCTTATTTATATCAATTTTCCTACTAGTTAATAAGTATTATACATATGTACATCACCTACCAGTTAATATGTATTATACATGCGTACATTACCTACCATTTAATATGTATTATACATACACCACTGCAAGTATTATGTATTTTTGAACAACTCGTCTAACACTGTCTATGAATCTAAAATTTAAATTATTTTGTATACCTTAGGGGAAAAAATTGCATCTCTTTTATAGCTGTTGTTGGTTAGGTGGTTATTGTTCCCTGCTGCCAGGGGCTAGACCAGGTCTCCTTGTGGCTGGTATAATGAAGCAAGTGTTGGTGCAAGCAGGACACAGCCACACGCAAGTGCCACAACCTTGCTGTTCACGGAATGTCTGGAAATCATAAAGTTTCCTCTTCAAAAGAGTTAAAGCTCTGCTTTTGTCCATTTATTGGACCAAAACAAACTGTCAGCGAGGCCTGGTCATGGACGGGGCTGCGGGGACGTTGACACCCAGGACACTTTCCATGCAGACTGCATGACATCTCATCAATCCTCGCTATAATAAACATAATTTAACTTATCATAATTTTACAAAGGATATCTTAGATAAATCTATATTCATTTAGCATTATTTAGTATTAATTATATTTTGTTGACTTTCAGACAGATTTCAGAGATTTATTGTGCATTTGATTTGTTTATCAGGCAAAAGTACCATTGCTTTTCAAGCTACGATCCCTGATTTGTTTACTTCGGGAAGACATGCAGTGTGCACTAAGAGGCATATATTACTCTTGTAAAAAGGCACTAAACATTTACGACATTACATTGTAAAATACCTTTCAAGTTAATGTATAACTGGATTGCGGCCGCAATACCCTTCGTGTGGTCGATACACATTAAACTTGACACTGCAAACATGTTTGTTTCCCCTGAAATTATTTTCCTTCTCAACTGTGGTTTTTCCACTTCCCCGTAATATGTTTGCTCAGTAGAGGTATAATATTTGGTAGGTCTTTTTCCCCCTCCAGTAATCTTGTTGGAAGTTTATTTAATACTGTAATGTTTTATTCTGATGTAAATTTTGTTTTTAATCTTCCTTTAATCTTTCACTAAAGTGGCTGGTTTTTCTCCACACATATTAACATAGATAAGATATATTCTCCTTTCATATGCTAACATCTGAAACCCCTCACTGATACCTGTAGACTTTATGGTTTTGGTATTATCTGCCCAGCTACTGAGTCCATTACTGACCTATTTTGTCAGAAACACGACGCCTTATATTAGACATGATTTAGTATTAATCACAATTTTGATGTCAGCATTATGGTAGAATATTTTCCAGAACGTGTAGTGATGGCATAATGTATATGTGGTGAAAAACTTATCTCCGTTACGCCAGCCTGTGATTTACCACTGAATCACCTGACACCAATACCTGCGTCAGGAGATAATTTCCTATTTTTTATAAATAAATCACTACTACCACATGTCTCCATCTATCAGTCTGTGGCGTCGATCAGCAGCTGTTTATTTTCATCTTTAGATTACGTACTTTATTCTCAAGTTTCCTCAGAGCTTTCCTATGGAAAGTAAAGTTTAAGAACATGGTTTTGTGTATGTGTAAACCAGAGAATATCAATCTTTCTTGCGTTTACCGTCCGAAGGATCGAGCTTCCACCACTCCATTAGCTGAATGACACGTACAGGTTTATTACTTCACAAAATAATAAAAATTTATAACCACAACACCTACTACTCAGATGCATCTTGATTACTGCTGGATCTGAAAAAGGTATCCCCAGCCTCCTCCACGTCAGTGCAGTGAGGAGAATAAATTTCTAATGCATTTAATTATTAGCAATGAAAATTTAAAGTAAACCAGGAGAGACAAACGCATGTTATTATACAGACACAGTCCAGCAGTGGACTGTCTTAGGACCCACTTGAGAAGTCAAGTCCCTCTTTGAGGAGATGCTGTGTTTGGTGTTCACAGGTTTCAACACCCCATCCCCTCTGAAATACTTTTTATCCTTATAATGGTGTAATGAAAGTTTGTTATTTTCATTTTAGACAAAAAAATAAAAGTCTTAAAGGAAAGGCATTCCATTTACCAGTTCGAGCGTAAACGGCAACAAGGAATAAAAGCAATAGAAGAATAAATCTGGCATACCAGACAATTTTTAGAGGAGACTTGTGGTTGAAAGATTTTAGAAACAAAGTACGATTAACTAAGATTTGTCCAGATTTACAAAGGGATGTTTGGATCAAGTGTTTATAATAAAGCCACTGGCTTACTGGCCTGGAATTTGAGCACTTACCCGCCATGGGTTCAAATCCCACCTGTTCTTTGGTTTGATGGCAATCGTGTTATTACGGTTTTGTGACTCTTTACTAAAAGAAACACTTGCAATACTGGAAATAACTCGTACATTTAAGCCAAAATTTTAAACGACTTGACGCCGTGCTCTAAATAATTATCTATACTTGATAATGGTTTGGAACAAACCGAAACATCGTGAAGAGTTTTAATTTCAAAATAGGAGTTGTTTAAATTATGTAAGTAAATAAGGGAGCTGCACGTATAGAATTAGAAAAGACATTTGATAAGGTTGGACAGGAGAGGAATGTGGCAAGTGTTGAAGATATAATGAAAGAGATGTGAAAGCATATAAAGGTTTAAGTGTTTATATGAGTAAACCTAAGCTTTACTCATTACAGTCACATTACACAACCTTCCGAGGCCCCGGAGGGTGTGAAGGTGACTGAGGCCCCGGAGGGTGTGAAGGTGACTGAGGCCCCGGAGGGTGTGAAGGTGACTGAGGCCCCGGAGGGTGTGAAGGTGACTGAGGCCCCGGAGGGTGTGAAGGTGACTGAGGCCCCGGGAAGGGTGTGTAGGTGACCGAGGCCCCGGAAGGTTGTGAAGGTGACTGAGGCCCCGGAAGGGTGTGAAGGTGACTGAGGCCCCGGAAGGTTGTGAAGGTGACTGAGGCCCCGGGAAGGGTGTGTAGGTAACTGAGGCCCTGGTAAGGGTGTGTAGGTGACCGAGGCCCTGGGAAGGGTGTGTAGATGACCGAGAGCCCTGCAAGGGTGTGTAGGTGACCGAGGCCCCGGGAAGGATGTGTAGGTGACCGAGGCCCCGGGAAGGATGTGTAGGTGACCGAGGCCCCGGGAAGGATGTGTAGGTGACCGAGGCCCCGGGAAGGATGTGTAGGTGACCGAGGCCCAGGGAAGGATGTGTTGGTGACCGAGGCCCCGGGAAGGGTGTGTATGTGACCGAGGCCCCGGGAAGGATGTGTAGGTGACCGAGGCCCCTGGAAGGATGTGTAGGTGACCGATGCCCCGGGAAGGATGTGTAGGTGACCGAGGCCCCTGGATAGGTGTGTAAGTGACCGAGGCCCCGGGAAGGGTGTGTAGGTGACCGAGGCCCCGGGAAGGATGTGTAGGTGACCGAGGCCCCGGGAAGGATGTGTAGGTGACCGAGGCCCCGGGAAGGATGTGTAGGTGACCGAGGCCCCGGGAAGGATGTGTAGGTGACCGAGGCCCCGGGAAGGATGTGTAGGTGACCGAGGCCCCGGGAAGGATGTGTAGGTGACCGAGGCCCCGGGAAGGATGTGTAGGTGACCGAGGCCCCGGGAAGGATGTGTAGGTGACCGAGGCCCCGGGAAGGATGTGTAGGTGACCGAGGCCCCGAGAAGGATGTGTAGGTGACCGAGGCCCCGGGAAGGATGTGTAGGTGACCGAGGCCCCGGGAAGGATGTGTAGGTGACCGAGGCCCCGGGAAGGATGTGTAGGTGACCGAGGCCCCGGGAAGGATGTGTAGGTGACCGAGGCCCCGGGAAGGATGTGTAGGTGACCGAGGCCCCGGGAAGGATGTGTAGGTGACCGAGGCCCCGGGAAGGATGTGTAGGTGACCGAGGCCCCGGGAAGGATGTGTAGGTGACCGAGGCCCCGGGAAGGATGTGTAGGTGACCGTGGCCCAGGGAAGGTTGTGTAGGTGACCGAGGCCCCGGGAAGGATGTGTAGGTGACCGAGGCCCCGGGAAGGATGTGTAGGTGACCGAGGCCCCGGGAAGGATGTGTAGGTGACAGAGGCCCCGGGAAGGATGTGTAGGTGACCGAGGCCCCGGGAAGGATGTGTAGGTGACCGAGGCCCCGGGAAGGATGTGTAGGTGACAGAGGCCCCGGGAAGGATGTGTAGGTGACCGAGGCCCCGGGAAGGATGTGTAGGTGACCGAGGCCCCGGGAAGGATGTGTAGGTGACCGAGGCCCCGGGAAGGATGTGTAGGTGACCGAGGCCCCGGGAAGGATGTGTAGGTGACCGAGGCCCCGGGAAGGATGTGTAGGTGACCGAGGCCCCGGGACGGATGTGTAGGTGACCGAGGCCCCGGGAAGGATGTGTAGGTGACCGAGGCCCCGGGAAGGATGTGTAGGTGACCGAGGCCCCGGGAAGGATGTGTAGGTGACCGAGGCCCCGGGAAGGATGTGTAGGTGACCGAGGCCCCGGGAAGGATGTGTAGGTGACCGAGGCCCCGGGAAGGATGTGTAGGTGACCGAGGCCCCGGGAAGGATGTGTAGGTGACCGAGGCCCCGGGAAGGATGTGTAGGTGACCGAGGCCCCGGGAAGGATGTGTAGGTGACCGAGGCCCCGGGAAGGATGTGTAGGTGACCGAGGCCCCGGGAAGGATGTGTAGGTGACCGAGGCCCCGGGAAGGATGTGTAGGTGACCGAGGCCCCGGGAAGGATGTGTAGGTGACCGAGGCCCCGGGAAGGATGTGTAGGTGACCGAGGCCCCGGGAAGGATGTGTAGGTGACCGAGGCCCCGGGAAGGATGTGTAGGTGACCGAGGCCCCGGGAAGGATGTGTAGGTGACCGAGGCCCCGGGAAGGATGTGTAGGTGACCGAGGCCCCGGGAAGGATGTGTAGGTGACCGAGGCCCCGGGAAGGATGTGTAGGTGACCGAGGCCCCGGGAAGGATGTGTAGGTGACCGAGGCCCCGGGAAGGATGTGTAGGTGACCGAGGCCCCGGGAAGGATGTGAAGGTGACCGAGGCCCCGGGAAGGATGTGTAGGTGACCGAGGCCCCGGGAAGGATGTGAAGGTGACCGAGGCCCCGGGAAGGATGTGTAGGTGACCGAGGCCCCGGGAAGGATGTGTAGGTGACCGAGGCCCCGGGAAGGATGTGTAGGTGACCGAGGCCCCGGGAAGGATGTGTAGGTGACCGAGGCCCCGGGAAGGATGTGTAGGTGACCGAGGCCCCGGGAAGGATGTGTAGGTGACCGAGGCCCCGGGAAGGATGTGTAGGTGACCGAGGCCCCGGGAAGGATGTGTAGGTGACCGAGGCCCCGGGAAGGATGTGTAGGTGACCGAGGCCCCGGGAAGGATGTGTAGGTGACCGAGGCCCCGGGAAGGATGTGTAGGTGACCGAGGCCCCGGGAAGGATGTGTAGGTGACCGAGGCCCCGGGAAGGATGTGTAGGAGACCGAGGCCCCGGGAAGGATGTGTAGGTGACCGAGGCCCCGGGAAGGATGTGTAGGTGACCGAGGCCCCGGGAAGGATGTGTAGGTGACCGAGGCCCCGGGAAGGATGTGTAGGTGACCGAGGCCCCGGGAAGGATGTGAAGGTGACCGAGGCCCCGGGAAGGATGTGTAGGTGACCGAGGCCCCGGGAAGGATGTGTAGGTGACCGAGGCCCCGGGAAGGATGTGTAGGTGACCGAGGCCCCGGGAAGGATGTGTAGGTGACCGAGGCCCCGGGAAGGATGTGTAGGTGACCGAGGCCCCGGGAAGGATGTGTAGGTGACCGAGGCCCCGGGAAGGATGTGTAGGTGACCGAGGCCCCGGGAAGGATGTGTAGGAGACCGAGGCCCCGGGAAGGATGTGTAGGTGACCGAGGCCCCGGGAAGGATGTGTAGGAGACCGAGGCCCCGGGAAGGATGTGTAGGTGACCGAGGCCCCGAGAAGGATGTGTAGGTGACCGTGGCAACGGGAAGGACGTGTAGGTGGCCGAGGCCCATGGAAGGATGTGTAGGTGACCGAGGCCCCGGGAAGGATGTGTAGGTGACCGAGGCCCCGGGAAGGATGTGTAGGTGACCGAGGCCCCGGGAAGGATGTGTAGGTGACCGAGGCCCCGGGAAGGATGTGTAGGTGACCGAGGCCCCGGGAAGGATGTGTAGGTGACCGAGGTCCCGAGAAGGATGTGTAGGTGACCGAGGCCCCGGGAAGGATGTGTAGGTGACCGAGGCCCCGGGAAGGATGTGTAGGTGACCGAGGCCCCGGGAAGGATGTGTAGGTGACCGAGGCCCCGGGAAGGATGTGTGTGTAGGTGACCGAGGCCCCGGGAAGGATGTGTAGGTGACCGAGGCCCCGGGAAGGATGTGTAGGTGACCGAGGCCCCGGGAAGGATGTGTAGGTGACCGAGGCCCCGGGAAGGATGTGTAGGTGACCGAGGCCCCGGGAAGGATGTGTAGGTGACCGAGGCCCCGGGAAGGATGTGTAGGTGACCGAGGCCCCGGGAAGGATGTGTAGGTGACCGAGGCCCCGGGAAGGATGTGTAGGTGACCGAGGCCCCGGGAAGGATGTGTAGGTGACCGAGGCCCCGGGAAGGATGTGTAGGTGACCGAGGCCCCGGGAAGGATGTGTAGGTGACCGAGGCCCCGGGAAGGATGTGTAGGTGACCGAGGCCCCGGGAAGGATGTGTAGGTGACCGAGGCCCCGGGAAGGATGTGTAGGTGACCGAGGCCCCGGGAAGGATGTGTAGGTGACCGAGGCCCCGGGAAGGATGTGTAGGTGACCGAGGCCCCGGGAAGGATGTGTAGGTGACCGAGGCCCCGGGAAGGATGTGTAGGTGACCGAGGCCCCGGGAAGGATGTGTAGGTGACCGAGGCCCCGGGAAGGATGTGTAGGTGACCGAGGCCCCGGGAAGGATGTGTAGGTGACCGAGGCCCCGGGAAGGATGTGTAGGTGACCGAGGCCCCGGGAAGGATGTGTAGGTGACCGAGGCCCCGGGAAGGATGTGTAGGTGACCGAGGCCCCGGGAAGGATGTGTAGGTGACCGAGGCCCCGGGAAGGATGTGTAGGTGACCGAGGCCCCGGGAAGGATGTGTAGGTGACCGAGGCCCCGGGAAGGATGTGTAGGTGACCGAGGCCCCGGGAAGGATGTGTAGGTGACCGAGGCCCCGGGAAGGATGTGTAGGTGACCGAGGCCCCGGGAAGGATGTGAAGGTGACCGAGGCCCCGGGAAGGATGTGTAGGTGACCGAGGCCCCGGGAAGGATGTGTAGGTGACCGAGGCCCCGGGAAGGATGTGTAGGTGACCGAGGCCCCGGAAGGATGTGTAGGTGACCGAGGCCCCGGGAAGGATGTGTAGGTGACCGAGGCCCCGGGAAGGATGTGTAGGTGACCGAGGCCCCGGGAAGGATGTGAAGGTGACCGAGGCCCCGGGAAGGATGTGTAGGTGACCGAGGCCCCGGGAAGGATGTGTAGGTGACCGAGGCCCCGGGAAGGATGTGTAGGTGACCGAGGCCCCGGGAAGGATGTGTAGGTGACCGAGGCCCCGGGAAGGATGTGTAGGTGACCGAGGCCCCGGGAAGGATGTGTAGGTGACCGAGGCCCCGGGAAGGATGTGTAGGTGACCGAGGCCCCGGGAAGGATGTGTAGGTGACCGAGGCCCCGGGAAGGATGTGTAGGTGACCGAGGCCCCGGGAAGGATGTGTAGGTGACCGAGGCCCCGGGAAGGATGTGTAGGTGACCGAGGCCCCGGGAAGGATGTGTAGGTGACCGAGGCCCCGGGAAGGATGTGTAGGTGACCGAGGCCCCGGGAAGGATGTGTAGGTGACCGAGGCCCAGTGAAGGATGTGTAGGTGACCGAGGCCCCGGGAAGGATGTGTAGGTGACCGAGGCCCGGGAAGGATGTGTAGGTGACCGAGGCCCCGGGAAGGATGTGTAGGTGACCGAGGCCCCGGGAAGGATGTGTAGGTGACCGAGGCCCCGGGAAGGATGTGTAGGTGACCGAGGCCCCGGGAAGGATGTGTAGGTGACCGAGGCCCCGGGAAGGATGTGTAGGTGACCGAGGCCCCGGGAAGGATGTGTAGGTGACCGAGGCCCCGGGAAGGATGTGTAGGTGACCGAGGCCCCGGGAAGGATGTGAAGGTGACCGAGGCCCCGGGAAGGATGTGTAGGTGACCGAGGCCCCGGGAAGGATGTGTAGGTGACCGAGGCCCCGGGAAGGATGTGTAGGTGACCGAGGCCCCGGGAAGGATGTGTAGGTGACCGAGGCCCCGGGAAGGATGTGTAGGTGACCGAGGCCCCGGGAAGGATGTGTAGGTGACCGAGGCCCCGGGAAGGATGTGTAGGTGACCGAGGCCCCGGGAAGGATGTGTAGGTGACCGAGGCCCCGGGAAGGATGTGTAGGTGACCGAGGCCCCGGGAAGGATGTGTAGGTGACCGAGGCCCCGGGAAGGATGTGTAGGTGACCGAGGCCCCGGGAAGGATGTGTAGGTGACCGAGGCCCCGGGAAGGATGTGTAGGTGACCGAGGCCCCGGGAAGGATGTGTAGGTGACCGAGGCCCCGGGAAGGATGTGTAGGTGACCGAGGCCCCGGGAAGGATGTGTAGGTGACCGAGGCCCCGGGAAGGATGTGAAGGTGACCGAGGCCCCGGGAAGGATGTGTAGGTGACCGAGGCCCCGGGAAGGATGTGTAGGTGACCGAGGCCCCGGGAAGGATGTGTAGGTGACCGAGGCCCCGGGAAGGATGTGTAGGTGACCGAGGCCCCGGGAAGGATGTGTAGGTGACCGAGGCCCCGGGAAGGATGTGTAGGTGACCGAGGCCCCGGGAAGGATGTGTAGGTGACCGAGGCCCCGGGAAGGATGTGTAGGAGACCGAGGCCCCGGGAAGGATGTGTAGGTGACCGAGGCCCCGGGAAGGATGTGTAGGTGACCGAGGCCCCGGGAAGGATGTGTAGGTGACCGAGGCCCCGGGAAGGATGTGTAGGAGATCGAGGCCCCGGGAAGGATGTGTAGGTGACCGAGGCCCCGGGAAGGATGTGTAGGTGACCGAGGCCCCGGGAAGGATGTGTAGGTGACCGAGGCCCCGGGAAGGATGTGTAGGAGATCGAGGCCCCGGGAAGGATGTGTAGGTGACCGAGGCCCCGGGAAGGATGTGTAGGAGATCGAGGCCCCGGGAAGGATGTGTAGGAGATCGAGGCCCCGGGAAGGATGTGTAGGAGATCGAGGCCCCGGGAAGGATGTGTAGGAGATCGAGGCCCCGGGAAGGATGTGTAGGAGACCGAGGCCCCGGGAAGGATGTGTAGGAGACCGAGGCCCCGGGAAGGATGTGTAGGAGATCGAGGCCCCGGGAAGGATGTGTAGGAGACCGAGGCCCCGGGAAGGATGTGTAGGAGATCGAGGCCCCGGGAAGGATGTGTAGGAGATCGAGGCCCCGGGAAGGATGTGTAGGTGACCGAGGCCCCGGGAAGGATGTGTAGGTGACCGAGGCCCCGGGAAGGATGTGTAGGTGACCGAGGCCCCGGGAAGGATGTGTAGGTGACCGAGGCCCCGGGAAGGATGTGTAGGTGACCGAGGCCCCGGGAAGGATGTGTAGGTGACCGAGGCCCCGGGAAGGATGTGTAGGAGATCGAGGCCCCGGGAAGGATGTGTAGGTGACCGAGGCCCCGGGAAGGATGTGTAGGTGACCGAGGCCCCGGGAAGGATGTGTAGGTGACCGAGGCCCCGGGAAGGATGTGTAGGTGACCGAGGCCCCGGGAAGGATGTGTAGGAGATCGAGGCCCCGGGAAGGATGTGTAGGTGACCGAGGCCCCGGGAAGGATGTGTAGGTGACCGAGGCCCCGGGAAGGATGTGTAGGTGACCGAGGCCCCGGGAAGGATGTGTAGGTGACCGAGGCCCCGGGAAGGATGTGTAGGAGACCGAGGCCCCGGGAAGGATGTGTAGGAGATCGAGGCCCCGGGAAGGATGTGTAGGTGACCGAGGCCCCGGGAAGGATGTGTAGGTGACCGAGGCCCCGGGAAGGATGTGTAGGAGATCGAGGCCCCGGGAAGGATGTGTAGGTGACCGAGGCCCCGGGAAGGATGTGTAGGAGATCGAGGCCCCGGGAAGGATGTGTAGGTGACCGAGGCCCCGGGAAGGATGTGTAGGAGATCGAGGCCCCGGGAAGGATGTGTAGGTGACCGAGGCCCCGGGAAGGATGTGTAGGTGACCGAGGCCCCGGGAAGGATGTGTAGGAGATCGAGGCCCCGGGAAGGATGTGTAGGTGACCGAGGCCCCGGGAAGGATGTGTAGGTGACCGAGGCCCCGGGAAGGATGTGTAGGTGACCGAGGCCCCGGGAAGGATGTGTAGGTGACCGAGGCCCCGGGAAGGATGTGTAGGAGATCGAGGCCCCGGGAAGGATGTGTAGGAGACCGAGGCCCCGGGAAGGATGTGTAGGTGACCGAGGCCCCGGGAAGGATGTGTAGGTGACCGAGGCCCCGGGAAGGATGTGTAGGTGACCGAGGCCCCGGGAAGGATGTGTAGGTGACCGAGGCCCCGGGAAGGATGTGTAGGTGACCGAGGCCCCGGGAAGGATGTGTAGGTGACCGAGGCCCCGGGAAGGATGTGTAGGTGACCGAGGCCCCGGGAAGGATGTGAAGGTGACCGAGGCCCCGGGAAGGATGTGTAGGTGACCGAGGCCCCGGGAAGGATGTGTAGGTGACCGAGGCCCCGGGAAGGATGTGTAGGTGACCGAGGCCCCGGGAAGGATGTGAAGGTGACCGAGGATCCGGGAAGGATGTGTAGGTGACCGAGGCCCCGGAAGGTTGTGAAGGTGATTGAGGCCCCGGAAGGGTGTGTAGGTGACCGAGGCCCCGGGAAGGATGTGTAGGTGACCGAGGCCCCGGGAAGGATGTGTAGGTGACCGAGGCCCCGGGAAGGGTGTGTAGGTGACCGAGGCCCCGGGAAGGGTGTGTAGGTGACCGAGGCCCCGGGAAGGGTGTGTAGGTGACCGAGGCCCCGGGAAGGGTGTGTAGGTGACCGAGGCCCCGGGAAGGATGTGTAGGTGACCGAGGCCCCGGGAAGGGTGTGTAGGTGACCGAGGCCCCGGGAAGGATGTGTAGGTGACCGAGGCCCCGGGAAGGATGTGTAGGTGACCGAGGCCCCGGGAAGGATGTGTAGGTGACCGAGGCCCCGGGAAGGATGTGTAGGTGACCGAGGCCCCGGGAAGGGTGTGTAGGTGACCGAGGCCCCGGGAAGGATGTGTAGGTGACCGAGGCCCCGGGAAGGATGTGTAGGTGACCGAGGCCCCGGGAAGGATGTGTAGGTGACCGAGGCCCCGGGAAGGATGTGTAGGTGACCGAGGCCCCGGGAAGGGTGTGTAGGTGACCGAGGCCCCGGGAAGGATGTGTAGGTGACCGAGGCCCCGGGAAGGATGTGTAGGTGACCGAGGCCCCGGGAAGGATGTGTAGGTGACCGAGGCCCCGGGAAGGATGTGTAGGTGACCGAGGCCCCGGGAAGGATGTGTAGGTGACCGAGGCCCCGGGAAGGATGTGTAGGTGACCGAGGCCCCGGGAAGGATGTGTAGGTGACCGAGGCCCCGGGAAGGATGTGTAGGTGACCGAGGCCCCGGGAAGGGTGTGTAGGTGACCGAGGCCCCGGGAAGGGTGTGTAGGTGACCGAGGCCCCGGGAAGGATGTGTAGGTGACCGAGGCCCCGGGAAGGGTGTGTAGGTGACCGAGGCCCCGGGAAGGGTGTGTAGGTGACCGAGGCCCCGGGAAGGATGTGTAGGTGACCGAGGCCCCGGGAAGGGTGTGTAGGTGACCGAGGCCCCGGGAAGGATGTGTAGGTGACCGAGGCCCCGGGAAGGGTGTGTAGGTGAACGAGGCCCCGGGAAGGATGTGTAGGTGACCGAGGCCCCGGGAAGGATGTGTAGGTGACCGAGGCCCCGGGAAGGGTGTGTAGGAGATCGAGGCCCCGGGAAGGATGTGAAGGTGACCGAGGCCCCGGGAAGGATGTGTAGGTGACCGAGGCCCCGGGAAGGACGTGTAGGTGACCGAGGCTCCGGGAAGGATGTGTAGGTGACCGAGGCCCCGGGAAGGATGTGTAGGTGACCGAGGCCCCGGGAAGGATGTGTAGGTGACCGAGGCCCCGGGAAGGATGTGTAGGTGACCGAGGCCCCGGGAAGGATGTGAAGGTGACCGAGGCCCCGGGAAGGGTATGTAGGAGATCGAGGCCCCGGGAAGGATGTGAAGGTGACCGAGGCCCCGGGAAGGATGTGTAGGTGACCGAGGCCCCGGGAAGGATGTGTAGGTGACCGAGGCCCCGGGAAGGATGTGTAGGTGACCGAGGCCCCGGGAAGGATGTGTAGGTGACCGAGGCCCCGGGAAGGATGTGAAGGTGACCGAGGCCCCGGGAAGGATGTGTAGGTGACCGAGGCCCCGGGAAGGATGTGTAGGTGACCGAGGCCCCGTGAAGGATGTGTAGGTGACCGAGGCACCGGGAAGGGTGTGTAGGTGACCGAGGCCCAGGGAAGGATGTGTAGGTGACCGAGGCCCCGGGAAGGATGTGAAGGTGACCGAGGCCCCGGGAAGGATGTGTAGGTGACCGAGGCCCCGGGAAGGATGTGTAGGTGACCGAGGCCCCGGGAAGGATGTGTAGGTGACCGAGGCCCCGGGAAGGATGTGAAGGAGACCGAGGTCCCGGGAAGGATGTGTAGGGGACCGAGGCCCCGGGAAGGATGTGTAGGTGACCGAGGCCCCGGGAAGGATGTGAAGGTGACCGAGGCCCCGGGAAGGATGTGAAGGTGAACGAGGCCCCGGGAAGGATGTGTAGGTGACCGAGGCCCCGGGAAGGATGTGAAGGTGACCGACGCCCCGGGAAGGATGTGAAGGTGACCGAGGCCCCGGGAAGGATGTGTAGGTGACCGAGGCCCCGGGAAGGATGTGAAGGTGACCGAGGCCCCGGGAAGGATGTGTAGGTGACCGAGGCCCCGGGAAGGATGTGAAGGTGACCGAGGCCCCGGGAAGGATGTGAAGGTGACCGAGGCCCCGGGAAGGATGTGAAGGTGACCGAGGATCCGGGAAGGATGTGTAGGTGACCGAGGCCCCGGGAAGGATGTGAAGGTGACCGAGGCCCCGGGAAGGATGTGTAGGTGACCGAGGCCCCGGGAAGGATGTGTAGGTGACCGAGGCCCCGGGAAGGATGTGTAGATGACCGAAGCCCCGGGAAGGATATGTAGGAGACCGAGGCCCCGGGAAGGATGTGAAGGTGACCGAGGCCCCGGGAAAGATGTGTAGGTGACCGAGGCCCCGGGAAGGATGTGTAGATGACCGAGGCCCCAGGAAGGATATGTAGGAGACCGAGGCCCCGGGAAGGATTTGAAGGTGACCGAGGCCCCGGGAAGGATGTGTAGGTGACCGAGGCCCAGGGAAGGATGTGTAGGTGACCGAGGCCCCGGGAAGGATATGTAGGAGACCGAGGCCCCGGGAAGGATGTGTAGGTGACCGAGGCCCCGGGAAGGATATGTAGGAGACCGAGGCCCCGGGAAGGATATGTAGGAGATCGAGGCCCCGGGAAGGATGTGTAGGAGATCGAGGCCCCGGGAAGGAAGTGTAGGAGACCGAGGCCCCGGGAAGGATGTGTAGGAGACCGAGGCCCCGGGAAGGATATGTAGGAGACCGAGGCCCCGGGAAGGATGTGTAGGAGATCGAGGCCCCTGGAAGGATGTGTAGGAGACCGAGGCCCCGGGAAGGATATGTAGGACATCGATACCCCGTGGAGGATGTGTAGGAGATCGAGGCCCCGGGAAGGATGTGTAGGTGACCAAGGCCCCGGGAAGGATGTGTAGGTGACCGAAGCCCCGGGAAGGATGTGAAGGTGACCGAGGCCCCGGGAAGGATGTGTAGGTGACCGAGGCCCGGGGAAGGATGTGTAGGTGACCGAGGCCCCGGGAAGGATGTGTAGGTGACCGAGGCTCCGGGAAGGATGTGTAGGTGACCGAGGCCCCGGGAAGGATGTGTAGGTGGCCGAGGCCCCGAGAAGGATGTGTAGGTGACCGAGGCCCCGGGAAGGATGTGTAGGTGACCGAGGCCCCGGGAAGGATGTGTAGGTGACCGAGGCCCCGGGAAGGATGTGTAGGTGACCGAGGCCCCGGGAAGGATGTGTAGGTGACCGAGGCCCGGGAAGGATGTGTAGGTGACCGAGGCCCCGGGAAGGATGTGTAGGTGACCGAGGCCCCGGGAAGGATGTGTAGGTGACCGAGGCCCCGGGAAGGATGTGTAGGTGACCGAGGCCCCGGGAAGGATGTGTAGGTGACCGAGGCCCTGGGAAGGATATGTAGGTGACCGAGGCCCCGGGAAGGATGTGTAGGTGACCGAGGGCCCGGGAAGGATGTGTAGGTGCCCGAGGTCCCGGGAAGGATATGTAGGAGATCGAGGCCCCGGGAAGGATGTGTAGGTGACCGAGGCCCCGGGAAGGATGTGTAGGTGACCGAGGCCCCGGGAAGGATATGTAGGAGATCGAGGCCCCGGGAAGGATGTGAAGGTGACCGAGGCCCCGGGAAGGATATGTAGGAGATCGAGGCCCCGGGAAGGATGTGAAGGTGACCGAGGCCCCGGGAAGGATGTGTAGGTGACCGAGGCCCCGGGAAGGATATGTAGGAGATCGAGGCCCCGGGAAGGATGTGAAGGTGACCGAGGCCCCGGGAAGGATGTGTAGGTGACCGAGGCCCCGGGAAGGATGTGTAGGTGACCGAGGCCCCGGGAAGGATGTGTAGGTGACCGAGGCCCCGGGAAGGATGTGAAGGTGACCGAGGTCCCGGGAAGGATGTGTAGGGGACCGAGGCCCCGGGAAGGATGTGTAGGTGACCGAGGCCCCGGGAAGGATGTGAAGGTGACCGAGGCCCCGGGAAGGATGTGAAGGTGAACGAGGTCCCGGGAAGGATGTGTACGTGACCGAGGCCCCGGGAAGGATGTGAAGGTGACCGAGGCCCCGGGAAGGATGTGTAGGTGACCGAGGCCCCGGGAAGGATGTGTAGGTGACCGAGGCCCCGGGAAGGATGTGTAGGTGACCGAGGCCCCGGGAAGGATGTGTAGGTGACCGAGGCCCCGGGAAGGATGTGTAGGTGACCGAGGCCCCGGGAAGGATGTGTAGGTGACCGAGGCCCCGGGAAGGATGTGTAGGTGACCGAGGCCCCGGCAAGGAGGTGTAGGAGATCGAGGCCCCGGGAAGGATGTGTAGGAAATCGAGGCCCCGGGAAGGATGTGTAGGAAATCGAGGCCCCGGGAAGGATGTGTAGGTGACCGAGGCCCCGGGAAGGATGTGTAGGAGACCGAGGCCCCGGGAAGGATGTGTAGGTGACCGAGGCCCCGGGAAGGATGTGTAGGTGACCGAGGCCCCGGGAAGGATGTGAAGGTGACCGAGGCCCCGGGAAGGATGTGTAGGAGATCGAGGCCCCGGGAAGGATGTGTAGGAGATCGAGGCCCCGGGAAGGATGTGTAGGAGATCGAGGCCCCGGGAAGGATGTGAAGGTGACCGAGGCCCCGGGAAGGATGTGTAGGAAATCGAGGCCCCGGGAAGGATGTGTAGGAGATCGAGGCCCCGGGAAGGATGTGTAGGTGACCGAGGCCCCGGGAAGGATGTGTAGGTGACCGAGGCCCCGGGAAGGATGTGTAGGTGACCGAGGCCCCGGGAAGGATGTGTAGGAGATCGAGGCCCCGGGAAGGATGTGTAGGAGATCGAGGCCCCGGGAAGGATGTGAAGGTGACCGAGGCCCCGGGAAGGATGTGTAGGAGATCGAGGCCCCGGGAAGGATGTGAAGGTGACCGAGGCCCCGGGAAGGATGTGTAGGAGATCGAGGCCCCGGGAAGGATGTGAAGGTGACCGAGGCCCCGGGAAGGATGTGTAGGAGATCGAGGCCCCGGGAAGGATGTGTAGGTGACCGAGGCCCCGGGAAGGATGTGTAGGTGACCGAGGCCCCGGGAAGGATGTGTAGGTGACCGAGGCCCCGGGAAGGATGTGTAGGAGACCGAGGCCCCGGGAAGGATGTGTAGGTGACCGAGGCCCCGGGAAGGATGTGTAGGTGACCGAGGCCCCGGGAAGGATGTGTAGGTGACCGAGGCCCCGGGAAGGATGTGTAGGTGACCGAGGCCCCGGGAAGGATGTGTAGGTGACCGAGGCCCCGGGAAGGATGTGTAGGTGACCGAGGCCCCGGGAAGGATGTGTAGGAGATCGAGGCCCCGGGAAGGATGTGTAGGTGAACGAGGCCCCGGGAAGGATGTGTAGGTGACCGAGGCCCCGGGAAGGTTTTGTAGATGACCGAGGCCCCGGGAAAGATGTGAAGGTGACCGAGGCCTCGGGAAGGATGTGTAGGTGACCGAGGCCCCGGGAAGGATGTGTAGGTGACCGAGGCCCCGGGAAGGATGTGTAGGTGACCGAGGCCCCGGGAAGGATGTGTAGGAGATCGAGGCCCCGGGAAGGATGTGTAGGAAATCGAGGCCCCGGGAAGGATGTGTAGGAGATCGAGGCCCCGGGAAGGATGTGTAGGAAATCGAGGCCCCGGGAAGGATGTGTAGGAGATCGAGGCCCCGGGAAGGATGTGTAGGAGATCGAGGCCCCGGGAAGGATGTGTAAGAGATCGAGGCCCCGGGAAGGATGTGTAGGTGAGGCCGAAGGATGTGTAAGAGATCGAGGGCCCCGGAAGGATGTGTAGGTGATCGAGGCCCCGGGAAGGATGTGTAGGAGATCGAGGCCCCGGGAAGGATGTGTAGGAGACCGAGGCCCCGGGAAGGATGTGTAGGAGATCGAGGCCCCGGGAAGGATGTGTAGGAGACCGAGGCCCCGGGAAGGATGTGTAGGAGATCGAGGCCCCGGGAAGGATGTGTAGGTGACCGAGGCCCCGGGAAGGATGTGTAGGAGATCGAGGCCCCGGGAAGGATGTGTAGGAGATCGAGGCCCCGGGAAGGATGTGTAGGAGATCGAGGCCCCGGGAAGGATGTGTAGGAGACCGAGGCCCCGGGAAGGATGTGTAGGAGATCGAGGCCCCGGGAAGGATGTGTAGGTGAGGCCGAGGCCCCGGGAAGGATGTGTAGGTGACCGAGGCCCCGGGAAGGATGTGTAGGTGACCGAGGCCCCGGGAAGGATGTGTAGGAGATCGAGGCCCCGGGAAGGATGTGTAGGTGACCGAGGCCCCGGGAAGGATGTGTAGGTGACCGAGGCCCCGGGGATGTGTAGGTGACCGAGGCCCCGGGAAGGTTGTGTAGGAGATCGAGGCCCCGGGAAGGATGTGTAGGTGATAGAGGCCCCGGGAAGGATGTGTAGAACCGAGGCCCCAGGAAGGATGTGTAGGTGACCGAGGCCCGGGGAAGGATGTGTAGGTGACCGAGGCCCCGGGAAGGATGTGTACGTGACCGAGGCCCCGGGAAGGATGTGTAGGTGACCGAGGCCCCGGGAAGGATGTGTAGGAGATCGAGGCCCCGGGAAGGATGTGTAGGTGACCGAGGCCCCGGGAAGGATGTGAAGGTGACCGAGGCCCCGGGAAGGATGTGTAGGAGATCGAGGCCCCGGGAAGGATGTGTAGGTGACCGAGGCCCCGGGAAGGATGTGAAGGTGACCGAGGCCCCGGGAAGGATGTGTAGGAGAGGCCCCGGGAAGGATGTGTAGGTGACCGAGGCCCCGGGAAGGATGTGAAGGTGACCGAGGCCCCGGGAAGGATGTGTAGGTGACCGAGGCCCCGGGAAGGATGTGTAGGAGATCGAGGCCCCGGGAAGGATGTGTAGGTGATCGAGGCCCCGGGAAGGATGTGTAGGTGATCGAGGCCCCGGGAAGGATGTGTAGGTGACCGAGGCCCCGGGAAGGATGTGTAGGAGATCGAGGCCCCGGGAAGGATGTGAAGGTGACCGAGGCCCCGGGAAGGATGTGTAGGAGATCGAGGCCCCGGGAAGGATGTGAAGGTGACCCCGGGAAGGATGTGAAGGTGACCCCCGGGAAGGATGTGTAGGTGACCGAGGCCCCGGGAAGGATGTGAAGGTGACCGAGGCCCCGGGAAGGATGTGTAGGTGACCGAGGCCCCGGGAAGGATGTGTAGGTGACCGAGGCCCCGGGAAGGATGTGAAGGTGACCGAGGCCCCGGGAAGGATGTGAAGGTGACCGAGGCCCCGGGAAGGATGTGTAGGTGACCGAGGCCCCGGGAAGGATGTGTAGGTGACCGAGGCCCCGGGAAGGATGTGAAGGTGACCGAGGCCCCGGGAAGGATGTGCAGGTGATCGAGGCCCCGGGAAGGATGTGAAGGTGACCGAGGCCCCGGGAAGGATGTGAAGGTGACCGAGGCCCCGGGAAGGATGTGAAGGTGACCGAGGCCCCGGGAAGGATGTGAAGGTGACCGAGGCCCCGGGAAGGATGTGAAGGTGACCGAGGCCCCGGGAAGGATGTGAAGGTGACCGAGGCCCCGGGAAGGATGTGTAGGTGATCGAGGCCCCGGGAAGGATGTGTAGGTGACCGAGGCCCCGGGAAGATGTGAAGGTGACCGAGGCCCCGGGAAGGATGTGAAGGTGACCGAGGCCCCGGGAAGGATGTGAAGGTGACCGAGGCCCCGGGAAGGATGTGTAGGAGACCGAGGCCCCGGGAAGGATGTGTAGGTGACCGAGGCCCCGGGAAGGATGTGAAGGTGACCGAGGCCCCGGGAAGGATGTGTAGGTGACCGAGGCCCCGGGAAGGATGTGAAGGTGACCGAGGCCCCGGGAAGGATGTGTAGGTGACCGAGGCCCCGGGAAGGATGTGAAGGTGACAGAGGC
>NW_027199747.1:7500-28492 GCF_038502225.1 Cherax quadricarinatus | reverse complement strand
CACATTCAGTTTGGAGTCACAATGCAGCAACAAATACATTTAGATGTTGCCACTCATTTTGTTTTTTCTTATTCTGTCTATAGTATTATCCTTAATTATTGCCCCCTCCCCCCTTCCTCTATTTCCCTTATCTCCCAAAACTGTGTGTGTGTACTCGCCTAATTGTGGTTGTAGGGATCGTGTCATAGCTCCTGGACTGATTGTGTGTGTGTGTGTGTGTGTGTGTGTGTGTGTGTGTGTGTGTGTGTGTGTGTGTGTGTGTGTGTGTGTGTGTTACCATTTTGTCCTAGGCACATGTCGATTAGACACTAGGCCTGTTGTATATGCGTGTGTGTGTGTGTGTGTGTGAGAGAGAGAGAGAGAGAGAGAGAGGGACTTACTTTTAGGGTGATATAGATACCATCAAAATTAACAGATACCACTGATACGCGTACTGTGTGTGTGTGTGTGTGTGTGTGTGTGTGTGTGTGTGTGTGTGCTTGTGTATGTGTGTGTGTGTGTGTGTGTGTATGTGTGTGTGTGTGTGTTTGCGTGTGTGTGTGCGCGTGCGTGCGCGCGCATTTATAGCTCTGCACGTGCTGTACATACACAAAAGACAAGTAACAAAAGAAATAATATTTATAACATATCTTCACGTAGGTTGACAATTAGATTAAGAATTTTGCAGTCATTTACACAATACAACATTCAGACAAACGCTTTTTCTGCTACATAACTGAAATATATATATATATATATATATATATATATATATATATATATATATATATATATATATATATATATATATATATATATATATATATATATATATATATATATATTAATAAAGATATATATTGCGACGTAAGTATGAGTAAAATTTTCGTTTACTAACGATATCCGGGAGTCTTGGTGTAAGTTCATAGCTGTCTTGGTGGGTGTAATTTATAGACACAAATTTCTCTGTGTCTCCTGTATTTCCTCCACCAGGAAAGTCTCGACCGTAGTTAGAAAAGACATAATTCCAATCCAGCAAGGTCGCCTGGGACCTCCGGAAAGTGGGGAAGGCAAGACATCCAGTAGATAGACGGACGAATTCCTGTAAACAAGATCTTGGGAAGGAACTGATGTAGGAAGATAGAGGTGAGGATACTGAAAGAGACGAGGCAAACCTTTGTGAAGTAAAGGAGAGTCACACTCTACAGGAGTGTACATGTGCAGGCAAATGTAAGATTGACCAAAGGGTCACAGAGTTTTAAAAGTGTCACTGCAGGTGGTTTAGACTAAGGCTGCTTCCTTGATAAGTGATGTAACAAAACTTTGTTAAAGTCGCTAGAGAAAAGTGAATTCAGTATAATGGCACGAAGAATGTCGTCAAAATACCGTAAACTAGCGTATAAATGTACGTAAAAATACATATATATGTGTATGTTTGTGCGCTTGTTAGTCTTTCAATGTCATATGAAAATGACCAATAAATAAATAAAAATGAAAACAGTGTAATATTTAATACAGTTTTGATGGAGGTGGAAAAGTTCTTCAACACTTGGACATTCATCTACATAAAATAAAACACTTACAAATACTTTTAAACTGATAAATAAGCAAGAAAATCTCGTACTTAGACTAAATTCATACTGTAATATAAAAGGATTTCCAAAATTTACGTTAATTAGCCTCTCGGAGGTGGCGGAACTGTGAGGCAGCTTGGTGGCGTCTAGCTGACCTACGGTCGCGGCTGTCTTGGTGGGTGTAATTACTGGACGCAGTTTTCTGTGTGTGTCACCTCCAGTAATTCCACCCACCTGGACAGTCTCTACCGTAGACCAGCTAGACAAGACCAAGTTTCCATGCAGCGAGGTCACTGAAGGTGGCAACCGCTGACTCTGGGGAAGTGGGGAAGGGAGTCCACCTGAGGTGACATAAGTGGACTCCTGGAGACACTGATCCGGGGAAGGCACCGCTGACTCTGGGGAAGTGGGGAAGGGAGTCCACTCAGGTGACACAAGTAGACTCCTGGAGACACTGATCCGGGGAAGGCACCGCCGACCTTAGGTAAGTGGGGAACGGAAGACATCCGGAGCGAGCGGATGGATTCCTGGATTCATAAACTTGGGGAAGGTTGTGGTTGAGGCTGACCTTGTGTAAGTGGGGAAGGGGAGACATCCGGAGCGAGCGGATGGATTCCTGGATACATGAACCTGGGGAAGGCATGAATACATGCAGTTGAGGCTGACCTTGGGTAAGTGGGGAAGGGGAGACATCCGGCGGTAGACGGATGGATTCCTGGATACATGATCCTGGGGAAGGCAAGAATACATGCAGTTGAGGCTGACCTTGGGTAAGTGGGGAAGGGGAGACATCCGGCGGTAGACGGATGGATTCCTGGATACATGAACCTGGGGAAGGCAAGAATACATGCAGTTGAGGCTGACCTTGGGTAAGTGGGGAAGGGGAGACATAAGTGGGGAAGGGAGACATCCGGTGAGCGGACGGATGGATTCCTGGATACATGATCATAAACTTGGGGAAGGTTGTGGTTGAGGCTGACCTTGTGTAAGTGGGGAAGGGGAGACATCCGGAGCGAGCGGATGGATTCCTGGATACATGAACCTGGGGAAGGCATGAATACATGCAGTTGAGGCTGACCTTGTGTAAGTGGGGAAGGGGAGACATCCGGAGCGAGCGGATGGATTCCTGGATACATGAACCTGGGGAAGGCATGAATACATGCAGTTGAGGCTGACCTTGTGTAAGTGGGGAAGGGGAGACATCCGGAGCGAGCGGATGGATTCCTGGATACATGAACCTGGGGAAGGCATGAATACATGAAGTTGAGGCTGACCTTGGGTAAGTGGGGAAGGGGAGACATCCGGCGGTAGACGGATGGATTCCTGGATACATGATCCTAAGGAAAGCAAGAATACCGCTGACTCTGAGGAAGTGGGGAAGGGAGTCCACTCAGGTGACACAAGCAGACTCCTGGAGACACTGATCCGGGGAAGGCACCGCCGACCTTAGGTAAGTGGGGAAGGGAAGACATCCGGGAGCGAACGGATGGATTCCTGGATTCATGAACTTGGGGAAGGTTGTGGTTGAGGCTGACCTTGGGTAAGTGGGGAAGGGGAGACATCCGGGAGCGAACGGATGGATTCCTGGACACATGAACCTGGGGAAGGCTGAGGCTGGAAGGCAGAGAGAGAGAGAGAGAGAGAGAGAGAGAGAGAGGCGAGGCTGACCTTAGGGAACTGAGAAAGGGGAGACATCCGGGGGCCCACGGATGGATTCCTGGACACATGAACCTGGGGAAGGCGAGGGGGGGGGGACCTTAAAGACGAACCACTGGCCTCCACGTGGCAAGGTCTGGTAACTCAGAGATAACTCTGAGGCTGACAGTGGTCGCAAATAATTTTATTGTTATTATTATTATTACTATTCATAATTCAAGATTTGGATTCATGATTTGGATTCAAAAGCGTCGACCTCAACAGTAGCTATTGTGGTCTTATTCCCACTCCAGCCTCCCTGACAGTAGCCACGGTGATGTTATTCCCACTCCAGCGTCCCTGACAGTAGCCACGGTGGCGTTATTCCCACTCCAGCCTCCCTGACAGTAGCCACGGTGATGTTATTCCCACTCCAGCCTCCCTGACAGTAGCCACGGTGGCGTTATTCCCACTCCAGTCTCCCTGACAGTAGCCACGGTGATGTTATTCCCACTCCACCCTCCGGTAGCCATGGTGGTGTTATTCCCACTCCAGTTACAGTAGCCACGGTGATGTTATTCCCACTCCTCCCTCCCTGACAGTAGCCACGGTGGTGTTATTCCCACTCCAGTTTCCCTGACAGTAGCCACGGTGATGTTATTCCCACTCCTCCCTCCCTGACAGTAGCCACTGTGATGTTATTCCCATTCCAGTCTCCCTGACAGTAGCCACGGTGATGTTATTCCCACTCCAGCCTCCCTGACAGTAGCCACGGTGGTGTTATTCCCACTCCAGTTTCCCTGACAGTAGCCACGGTGATGTTATTCCCACTCCAGCCTCCCTGACAGTAGCCACGGTGGTGTTACTGAGTTGTACTCTTCTGTGTTACTGTACTGTACTCTTCTGTGTTTCTTTGCTTACTCTTCTGTTATTGTACTCTTCTGTGTTACTGTACTGTACTGATCTTCTGTGTTACTGTACTGATCTTCTGTGTTACTACTGTACTGATCTTCTGTGCTACTGTACTGTACTGATCTTCTATGTTACTGTACTGTACTGATCTTCTGTGTTACTGTACTGTACTGGTCTTTTGTGTTACTGTACTGATCTTCTGTGTTACTACTGTACTGATCTTCTGTGGTACTGTACTGTACTGATCTTTTGTGTTACTTTACTGATCTTTTGTGTTACTGTACTGATGTGTGTTACTGTGCTGTACTGTTCTTGTATGTTACTGTACTGATCTTGTGTTTCTTTACTGTGACAAGTGTTGAAGACTGAGCACATCTGTTTCTAACTCTCAGTCAGTTAGTATATATTTTGATAGAATTACCGACAATATGTAAAGTAAAAGGACACAAGTGCAACTAATGTGACATTTTATTGTGGCAATTTTATTGTGACATTTTATTGTGACATTTTATTGTTTCGCTCTCCAGGAGCTTTGTCAAGCCGTTACAAACAGTACATGGACACAGATGGTATATATAGGCTTAGAGTGAGGTGTGATTGCAGGTGGTAGTAGTAGTAGTAATATAATATTGCAGGTGGTAGTAGTAGTAATATAATATTGTAGGTGGTAGTAGTAGTAGTAATATAATATTGTAGGTAGTATAGTAATATTGCAGGTGGTAGTAGTAGTAGTAATATAATATTGCAGGTGGTAGTAGTAGTAATATAATATTGCAGGTGGTAGTAGTAGTAGTAATATAATATTGTAGGTGGTAGTAGTATTGCAGGTGGTAGTAGTAGTAGTAATATAATATTGCAGGTGGTAGTAGTAGTAGTAATATAATATTGCAGGTGGTAGTAGTAGTAGTAATATAATATTGCAGGTGGTAGTAGTAGTAGTAATATAATATTGCAGGTGGTAGTAGTAGTAGTAATATAATATTGCAGGTGGTAGTAGTAGTAGTAATATAATATTGCAGGTGGTAGTAGTAGTAGTAATATAATATTGCAGGTGGTAGTAGTAGTAGTAATATAATATTGCAGGTGGTAGTAGTAGTAGTAGTAGTATAATATTGCAGGTGGTAGTAGTAGTAGTAATATAATATTGCAGGTGGTAGTAGTAGTAGTAATATAATATTGCAGGTGGTAGTAGTAGTAGTAATATAATATTGCAGGTGGTAGTAGTAGTAGTAATATAATATTGCAGGTGGTAGTAGTAGTAGTAATATAATATTGCAGGTGGTAGTAGTAGTAGTAATATAATATTGCAGGTGGTAGTAGTAGTAGTAATATAATATTGCAGGTGGTAGTAGTAGTAGTAATATAATATTGCAGGTGGTAGTAGTAGTAGTAATATAATATGGTAGAACAATTAACTTGCAATTAGCTTTTATATCCATTTACTCATGTGCAATTTAATTGTTCTACCACTAGTATTGCACCTCACTCTAAGCCTATATATATCCTCTGTGTCTATGTACTGTTTGTAACGGCTTGACAAAGCTCCTGGTGAGCGAAACGTTGCCACAATAAAATGTCACATTAGTTGCACTTGTGTCCTTTTACTTTACTCAGTCAGTTAACCTGAGCAACTTTTAAGTGGATCTGTCTTGTCCATAATCTTTCTCTTATTTACATGAAAGAATCCTTTAGTTATTCCTCGAGTTCATTGCGACTTTAACTTCATAATGTCTTTTGACTTTTCTTATTCCGTTTTTTAAATTTCTCTTTTTAATTGAATATACTGATTTCTTAAGTGCCCTTCTGCCTTATTTATTCTCCTGTAGATGTCTCTCTTTTGACCTACCAGATATGTTAATCTGTTGTTTTTCCATATACGTAATTGTTTTTTATCTAATTTCCCTATCTGGAACCTTCGGGACCTTTGAGTGGGTCTCTGGTCCTTTTTCTATTTCAAGCTTTTTGAATTTCAACGGATTTCAATTTCAACGCTCGTGTACGGTAACCAGGACAAAATTTTGTGAATTATTGCCATGTGCAAGTTCCACAGTGTTCCACTACAAACATCCACAACATCCACAGTGTTCCACTACAAACATCCACAACATCCACAGTGTTCCACTACAAACATCCACAACATCCACAGTGTTCCACTACAAACATCCACAACATCCACAGTGTTCCACTACAAACATCCACAACATCCACAGTGTTCCACTACAAACATTCACAACATCCACAGTGTTACGCTAGAAACATTCACAACATCCACAGTGTTACGCTAGAAACATTCACAACATCCACAGTGTTACGCTAGAAACATTCACAACATCCACAGTGTTACGCTAGAAACATTCACAACATCCACAGTGTTACGCTAGAAACATTCACAACATCCACAGTGTTACGCTAGAAACATTCACAACACCGCGGGTTCAAATCCCGCCCGTGGTATGGTTTCCTCGTGACTTCACTGATCACTGTATCCTCTTCCACTCCTTTCCTCTTGATGTTGTGTTGTGATCTGTGATGTACAGAAGTTAGCATATACTGTACCATGAACTGTCTGGAACACTATGGTGATAATGTCTAGGTAGATTGTCGTCTAACTAACCATAGTACACTTCATATTAATTACATTACATACTTTCTTTACTTCATATCTCCTAATTAAATTATTTTTCAGTTGGTAAGTCTTGATTAAATGTTGCAATGATTAATCATGAAACGGTTTAAAACCGAACAGAAACTTCAATCTTAAGTTATGGAAGAAGCAGTGATGAAAAAGGTTGCAGAAATATTGCTTTACTGAGTATTTAAGTAGTGTTATGAGCTGCAGGAGAAAGTTGTGAGTACAAGTATTGTTCTCACAACAGTTATGATAACACAAATAATTACTATCGATAAGTTATTATAAATAGGTAATTAACCTTTACACAAACTATAAGAAAAAATAAAACTGAATTAGGAAGGTAGACAGCCACACTGAGATCCAGCTCTGGGGCCCTGATCCAGCTCTGGGGCCCTGATCCAGCTCTGGGGCCCTGATCCAGCTCTGGGGCCCTGATCCAGCTCTGGGGCCCTGATCCAGCTCTGGGGCCCTGATCCAGCTCTGGGGCCCTGATCCAGCTCTGGGGCCCTGATCCAGCTCTGGGGCCCTGATCCAGCTCTGGGGCCCTGATCCAGCTCTGGGGCCCTGATCCAGCTCTGATGATCCAGCTCTGGGGCCCTGATCCAGCTCTGGGGCCCTGATCCAGCTCTGGGGCCCTGATCCAGCTCTGGGGCCCTGATCCAGCTCTGGGGCCCTGATCCAGCTCTGGGGCCCTGATCCAGCTATGATGATCCAGCTCTGGGGCCCTGATCCAGCTCTGGGGCCCTGATCCAGCTCTGGGGCCCTGATCCAGCTCTGGGGCCCTGATCCAGCTCTGGGGCCCTGATCCAGCTCTGGGGCCCTGATCCAGCTCTGGGGCCCTGATCCAGCTCTGATCCAGCTCTGGGGCCCTGCTCCAGCTCTGGGGCCCTGGATCCAGCTCTGGGGCCCTGATCCAGCTCTGGGGCCCTGATCCAGCTCTGGGGCCCTGATCCAGCTCTAGGGCCCTGATCCAGCTCTGGGGCCCTGATCCAGCTCTGGGGCCCTGATCCAGCTCTGGGGCCCTGATCCAGCTCTGGGGCCCTGATCCAGCTCTGGGGCCCTGATCCAGCTCTGGGGCCCTGATCCAGCTCTGGGGCCCTGATCCAGCTCTGGGGCCCTGATCCAGCTCTGGGGCCCTGATCCAGCTCTGGGGCCAAGATCCAGCTCTGGGGCCCTGATCCAGCTCTGGGGCCCTGATCCAGCTCTGGGGCCCTGATCCAGCTCTGGGGCCCTGATCCAGCTCTGGGGCCCTGATCCAGCTCTGGGGCCCTGATCCAGCTCTGGGGCCCTGATCCAGCTCTGGGGCCCTGATCCAGCTCTGGGGCCCTGATCCAGCTCTGGAACCCTGATCCAGCTCTGGGGCCCTGATCCAGCTCTGGGGCCCTGATCCAGCTCTGGGGCCCTGATCCAGCTCTGGGGCCCTGATCCAGCTCTGGGGCCCTGATCCAGCTCTGGGGCCCTGATCCAGCTCTGGGGCCCTGATCCAGCTCTGGGGCCCTGATCCAGCTCTGGGGCCCTGATTCAGCTCTGGGGCCCTGATCCAGCTCTGGGGCCCTGATCCAGCTCTGGGGCCCTGATCCAGCTCTGGGGCCCTGATCCAGCTCTGGGGCCCTGATTGTTGCTCTCTTCATATTCTTCTCTTGGCCTCTTGCCATTCTGTGGCCGGTTATACATCGCTGCAATGACTACCTCATGACCCCCAGAATGAATTGTACCTACTATGAAATCCCTTTCGCCAATTTCGTCCATTCCGTCCATTTCCTCAAACTCCCATCAGTTTTTAATGAGCAGTGCAACTCCACCCCCTCTGCTCCATCTATCTTTCCTTAGGATCTGATATCCGAGTGGAAAGATTGTGTCTGTTATCATCCAGATGAGTTTCATTTCCGTAACTGCTATAATCACTGGAGACGTTTCTTGATTCTTTAATGCCACCGCTCCCATTTGTTCGTTATTCCATCCACATTCGTATACCAAACCTTCAACTTTTTTAAAAACTTAAGTCAGGGGAGACGTTGGGAGCCCTGGTGGGGACCTATGGGAGGGGGGATTGCTGGGAGTGTTGCTGGGGGATGAAGTTTGTGATGAGGGGGTGGTGGTAGAGGGTACAGTATGTGGGTTTTGGTTTAGAATGGTTGCATTGGGGTTGTCGTGGTTGGGGTCCTTCTGAGGGTGGTTTTGAAGGAGGTTGTGTTTGCTCTTCCTCCTGAGTCTGGGTTCTCCAGCTCATCTCCATCATTGCCTCTCGTTCCTCCTTGCATCTTTGTACTGTCTCTTTCAGTTTCTGTCTTTCTTCTTGTGTTCGGTCTCTGTCGAGGTACACCCTCTGGTACTTCTGTGTGTCCCTTAGTCTTGCTTTCTCCTGCAGGATCCTTTTTTGAGCTGATTCTGCCTTGAAAATCATTTCGACTGACCGGCGTGTGTGTGTGTATGTGTGTGTGTGTGTGTGTGTGTGTGTGTGTGTGTGTGTGTGTGTGTGTGTGTGTGTGTGTGTGTGTGTGTATGTTTGTTTGTGTGTGTGTGTGTGTGTGTGTGTGTGTGTGTGTGTGTGTGTGTGTACTCACACATATATACTCACCAGCATGTGGTTGCACAGGTCGATTCACAGTTCCTGGCCCTGCCTCTTCCCTAGCCACTTCCAGGTCACTCTCTCCCCATTCCTATATCCTTAGCATACCTCTTCTTAAAGCTATGTTTGGATCTTGCCTCCACTACTTCACTCAACAGATTACTCCACTTCCTGGCAACTCTAAATTTAATGAAAAACTTCTGAACTTCTCTATGACTCATCAGAGTTTTCAACTTTCATTTGTGGGTCCTTGTTACTGTGTCCCATCTCTGAAACATTCTAGCCCTGTCCACCTTTTGAATCCCTTTCAGCATTGTATACTTCGTTATCATGTCCCCCTACCCCTCACATCTTCTAATGTCAACAGCTTGACTTTCCTTAACCTCTCATCATAAGACATTCCCTCAGTTCCTTGATTAGTTTTTTTTGCAAACCTTGACCAGGTGTGGCTGCATACTCCAATATGGGCCTGACATACGTGGTGTACAGAGTCTTGAACGATTCCTTGCTAAAGCGTCGAAACTATATTCTTAATCGCCAACATGCTGCTGCAAGTCAATTGATTTCCGCCTCAGGGAGTGTGTGTGCACTCATCTAATTGTATTCAGTTGTGGTTGCACGGGTCGAGTCATAGCTCCTGGTCCCGCCTAATCACTGACCGCTACTGGATCACTCTCCCTGCACTATGAGGTTTATCATACCTCTGCTTAAAGCTATGAATGGATCCTGCCTCCACTACATCGCTTCCCAAACTATTTCACTTCCTGATTACCCTGTGACTGAAGAAATACTTCCTAACATCCCTGTGATTTATTAGAATCTTCAACTTCCATCTGTGTCCCCTTTTTGCTGTGTCCCATCTCTGGAACATTCTGTCTCTGTCCACCTTGTTAATTCCTCTCAGTATTTTACGTGTCGTTATCATGTCCCCCCTATCTCTCCTGTTCTCCAGTGTCGTCAGGTTGATTTCGCTTAACCTCTCCTCGTAGGACATACCCCTTAACTCTGGGACTAGTCTAGTTTCTTTACGTGCTTGGCTAAGTGTGGGGATTTATTATTATTATTAAATATTAGCCGGTATTCTCCCGGCCCGGGCCTTGTCCAAGTGGTGGCCCGGCCTTGGCTCCCTCTTTAGGGAGTGTCTGAGACCTAAGTCTCCCATGGGAGGAGGCACAAGTACCTCCTCATCTTTGGGACCAACTGTCCCCAGGCCTAGCCACAAGCTAGGCCTCTCTGGTCTGCCATCCCCGCCCCAAGGGGGCAAATGGGAATGACAGTCTTATGAGCTAAAGGCTCGGGCTCAGGCACCTACCCTACCCTAGAAGGGTTAGGCATGGTGTCGATGTCGAATGAGGGTTATTTGTGTATTGTTTCAGTCACAGTATTGTGCTTTTTTGCTCATTGATACAATACTCTCATTTGAGCGGTTTCCGAGGAAAGGATGGATGATGTAAAGATGGTTTTGAGAGGAGGGGCTTGTGCATCAAGCAAGCATTTGTGAACTTCTTTAAGGTTGGTGAAGCCATCATCACACACTGCTTCTTCACCATCATCAAGGTTGGTGAAGCATCCCTCTCCACTCTGCTTCTTCACCATCATCAAGGTTGGTGCAGCATCCCTCTCCACTCTGCTTCTTCACCATCATCAAGGTTGGTGCAGCATCCCTCTCCACTCTGCTTCTTCACCATCATCAAGGTTGGTGAAGCATCCCTCTCCACTCTGCTTCTTCACCATCATCAAGGTTGGTGCAGCATCCCTCTCCACTCTGCTTCTTCACCATCATCAAGGTTGGTGAAGCATCCCTCTCCACTCTGCTTCTTCACCATCATCAAGGTTGGTGAAGCATCCCAGCATCCCTCTCCACTCTGCTTCTTCACCATCATCAAGGTTGGTGCAGCATCCCTCTCCACTCTGCTTCTTCACCATCATCAAGGTTGGTGAAGCATCCCTCTCCACTCTGCTTCTTCACCATCATCAAGGTTGGTGCAGCATCCCTCTCCACTCTGCTTCTTCACCATCATCAAGGTTGGTGAAGCATCCCTCTCCACTCTGCTTCTTCACCATCATCAAGGTTGGTGAAGCATCCCTCTCCACTCTGCTTCTTCACCATCATCAAGGTTGGTGAAGCATCCCTCTCCACTCTGCTTCTTCACCATCATCAAGGTTGGTGCAGCATCCCTCTCCACTCTGCTTCTTCACCATCATCAAGGTTGGTGCAGCATCCCTCTCCACTCTGCTTCTTCACCATCATCAAGGTTGGTGAAGCATCCCTCTCCACTCTGCTTCTTCACCATCATCAAGGTTGGTGCAGCATCCCTCTCCACTCTGCTTCTTCACCATCATCAAGGTTGGTGCAGCATCCCTCTCCACTCTGCTTCTTCACCATCATCAAGGTTGGTGAAGCATCCCTCTCCACTCTGCTTCTTCACCATCATCAAGGTTGGTGAAGCATCCCTCTCCACTCTGCTTCTTCACCATCATCAAGGTTGGTGCAGCATCCCTCTCCACTCTGCTTCTTCACCATCATCAAGGTTGGTGCAGCATCCCTCTCCACTCTGCTTCTTCACCATCATCAAGGTTGGTGAAGCATCCCTCTCCACTCTGCTTCTTCACCATCATCAAGGTTGGTGCAGCATCCCTCTCCACTCTGCTTCTTCACCATCATCAAGGTTGGTGAAGCATCCCTCTCCACTCTGCTTCTTCACCATCATCAAGGTTGGTGCAGCATCCCTCTCCACTCTGCTTCTTCACCATCATCAAGGTTGGTGAAGCATCCCTCTCCACTCTGCTTCTTCACCATCATCAAGGTTGGTGCAGCATCCCTCTCCACTCTGCTTCTTCACCATCATCAAGGTTGGTGAAGCATCCCTCTCCACTCTGCTTCTTCACCATCATCAAGGTTGGTGAAGCATCCCTCTCCACTCTGCTTCTTCACCATCATCAAGGTTGGTGAAGCATCCCTCTCCACTCTGCTTCTTCACCATCATCAAGGTTGGTGCAGCCATCACTCTCCACTCTGCTTCTTCACCATCATCAAGGTTGGTGAAGCATCCCTCTCCACTCTGCTTCTTCACCATCATCAAGGTTGGTGAAGCATCCCTCTCCACTCTGCTTCTTCACCATCATCAAGGTTGGTGAAGCATCCCTCTCCACTCTGCTTCTTCACCATCATCAAGGTTGGTGCAGCCATCACTCTCCACTCTGCTTCTTCACCATCATCAAGGTTGGTGCAGCATCCCTCTCCACTCTGCTTCTTCACCATCATCAAGGTTGGTGCAGCATCCCTCTCCACTCTGCTTCTTCACCATCATCAAGGTTGGTGAAGCATCCCTCTCCACTCTGCTTCTTCACCATCATCAAGGTTGGTGAAGCATCCCTCTCCACTCTGCTTCTTCACCATCATCAAGGTTGGTGAAGCATCCCTCTCCACTCTGCTTCTTCACCATCATCAAGGTTGGTGCAGCATCCCTCTCCACTCTGCTTCTTCACCATCATCAAGGTTGGTGAAGCATCCCTCTCCACTCTGCTTCTTCACCATCATCAAGGTTGGTGAAGCATCCCTCTCCACTCTGCTTCTTCACCATCATCAATGTTGGTGCAGCATCCCTCTCCACTCTGCTTCTTCACCATCATCAATGTTGGTGCAGCATCCCTCTCCACTCTGCTTCTTCACCATCATCAATGTTGGTGCAGCCATCACTCTCCTCTCTGTAACTTCACTAATTAGTTATTCCTGGACTGTCGTTTTAAATTGCGTTATACTGTTACTGACTTAGAGTGATCATGAGACCCATTTCAGTCTTTTATAGTCATATAGAATAAGGTATTTGATAACTGCATTTCTTGGGTGCTGTACAATTGTTAACTTGTCCTGACATCATACTGACGTTGATTCCTGACAGTTACCAGCTTTAGAGACATGATTAAATTTTATGTTGTATTACTGTCAGTCTCGTACTGAACCTTTTTTTTTTTAATTAAAAATATTTTCATTTCATGCTGACCTACATGTTCCATTGCAACAATGAATTATCATCTTATTTTTGTCTATTTTATTCAGCATCATATTTAGAATGACTTAATAGTTTTTTTTCATATTGTCTCCATTCCTTCAGATGTACATTACTGCTGCTGAGCAGAAGTAATGTGCACCGCATCATACATGAGCCTCACAAAGGGTCTTGCATGACATAGTTTCTTAATAAATGATGTTTCGAGCTAGACAATTCGAAACCTCGTGGTTGCAGTTGTTTCTTTGTATGTGAAAGTTTGAGGCGAGGGGCGAATCACTAGGAGCGGGGATACACACAGCGGTGGAATATATTAGGAGGAAGAGGGAAAATCTTCAAGACGGATGTCAGGAAACGATGGAATTTTAAGAAAGAGATGTTTGAGAAAATCAGAGGTTATTTTCTAGGCCTAGGTGAGACCAAGATGGAGTATTTGACCTCACAGGGAAGAAAAATGAAGTTTGTCACAAATAAACTCTTACGTAGTAACATAACATAGCTAAAACATATTGCTACGGTTTTTCTATACACCATGCATTAATAACTGACACTTCAGCGTGAAACTCTGTATAGTAGCAGGGTTATGGAGACGAATATTATTGCTGGCTAGTGTACGAGGGTAGTGATGGGAGTTGCAGCCCGGGAAACACTCGGACGCCATATTCAAGTGCTCCATTTTCTTGCTGTCTGCCCCGCCCACTCGCCTCTCTTGGATTCATTGTAACTCCTCTCTCCGACTCACCCTATCTTTGCAGAACGGCGGTCATTTTGCATTTCTCATTTCCCTTAGCTTCCTTCTTCATCATTTTCCTTCTGTCCTCATCATTATCACCCCTCCATTTCTCTCCCTCATGCACCTTTCTTTGCAGATTCCTCGCTCATTTTACATTGTCTGGATGATGAATACTTTAAAGAATGTTGGTCAACGGTTGGCAGAGTGTTGGTAGGAATAAATATTGGAGGTTGTTACTTTTAGCAGTTTGTGACAAAAAGAGAGTGTAGCCTTCACCTGGTTATTTATATTGTGAACGCATCTGGACAACCTTAAGTCTCCAGAAAAAAATGTTTGCAGCTTAAATGGCAGACTGGACAAACTAGAGAACATTTTTAAGAACTTGCCTCATAGTGTCTTGCAGCATTTCTGCAGCAATTACGTTATATTGTCTTGCAGCATTACTGCAGTGCTGTTATGCTGTCTTGCAGCGTTACTGCAGTGCTGTTATACAATTACGTCTTGCAGCATTACTGCAGTCATTACATTATATTTTTGCACCATTACTGTGGTGCTGTTATACTGTCTTGCAGCATTACTGCAGTGCTTAAGTTACACTGTTTTGCAGCATTACTGCAGTGCTTATGTTATATTGCCTTGCATTACTACAGTGCTGTTTTACTGTCTTGGAGCATTACTACACTGCTGTTTTATTGTCTGGCAGCATTAATGCAGTGCTGTTATAATGTCTTGCAGCATTACTGCAGTGCTGTTATACTGTATGCAACATTACTGCAGTGCTGTTATACTGTATTGCAGCCTTATTGCAGTGTTGTTATACAGTCTTGCAGCATTACTGCAGTGCTGTTATGCTGTTTTGCAGCATTACTGCAGTGCTGTTATACTGTCCTGCAGCATTACTGCAGTGCTGTTATACTGTCTTGCAGTATTATTGCAGTGTTGTTATAATGTCTTGCAGCATTATTGCAGTGCTGTTATACTGTCTTGCAGCATTATTGCAGTTCTGTTATACTGTCTTGCAGCATTATTGCAGTGTTGTTATACAGCCTTGCAGCAATACTGCAGTGCTGTTATGCTGTTTTGCAGCATTACTGCAGTGCTGTTATACTGTCTTGCAGAATTACTGCAGTGCTGTTATACTGTCTTGCAGTATTATTGCAGTGCTGTTATAATGTCTTGCAGCATTATTGCAGTGCTGTTATACTGTATTGCAGCATTATTGCAGTGCTGTTATACTGTATTGCAGCATTATTGCAGTGCTGTTATACTGTCTTGCAGCATTATTGCAGTGCTGTTAATACTGTCTTGCAGTATTACTGCAATGCTTGTGTTACACTGTTTTCCAGCATTACTGCAATTCTTATGTTATATCGCCTTGCAGCTTTACTACAGTGCTTTTTTTACTGTCTTGCAGCATTACTGAACTGCTGTTTTATTGTCTGGCACCATTAATGCAGTGCTGTTATACTGTCTTGCAGCATTACTGCAGTGCTGTTATGTTTCTTGCAGGATTACTGCAGTGCTGTTATGCTGTCTTGAAGCATTACTGAAGTGCTGTTATACAGTCTTGCAGCATTATTGCAGTGCTTAAGCTACACTGTTTTGCAGCATTATTGCAGTGCTTAAGTTATATTGCCTTGCAGGATTACTACAGTGCTGTTATACTGTCTTGCAGCATTACTGCAGTGCTGTTATACTGTCTTGTTGCATTACTCCAGTGCTGTTATACTGTCTTTCATAATTACTGCAGTGCTATTATGTTGTCTTGCAGCATTACTGCAGTGCTGTTATGCTTTTCTGCAGCATTACTGCAGTGCTGTTATATTGTCTTGCAGCATTACTGCAGTGCTGTTATACTGTCTTGCAGCATTAATGCAGTGCTGTTATGCTGTCTTGCAGCATTACTGCAGTGCTGTTATGCTGTTTTGCAGCATTACTGCAGTGCTGTTATGCTGTTTTGCAGCATTACTGCAGTGCTGTTATGATGATTTGCAGCATCATTGCAGTGCTTTTATGCTGTCTTGTAGCATTAATGCAGTGCTGTTATGCTGTCTTGCAGCATTACTGCAGTGCTGTTATGATGATTTGCAGCATTACTGCAGTGCTGTTATGCTGTCTTGTAGCATTAATGCAGTACTGTTATGCTGTCTTGCAGCATTACTGCAGTGCTGTTATGCTGTCTTGCAGCTTTACTGCAGTGCTTTTATGCTGTCTTGCAGCATTACTGCAGTGCTGTTATGCTGTCTTGCAGCATTATTGCAGTGCTGTTATGCTGTCTTGCAGCATTACTGCAGTGCTGTTATTCTGTCTTGTAGCATTACTGCAGTGCTGTTATGCTGTCTTGCACCATTACTGCAGTGCTGTTATGCTGTTTTGCAGCATTACTGCAGTGTTGTTATGCTTCTTGCAGCATTAATGCAGTGCTGTTATGCTGTCTTGCAGCATTACTGCAGTGCTGTTATGCTGTCTTGCAGCATTACTGCAGTGCTTACGGATGACGACTCCGATCCTGCATTTATTTTTTTTCCTAAATTCTTTAACAGAAATTTAACGTTAATAATATTTTTAAGCTAAGATGCAAAGGATAATTTTTTATTCAGAAAATCCTTATGTTTTTTTAATTATTTGAAGTGCCAGTACGAACGTTACAAGTAGCCGTTAGCATTACATATGTTACATTGTTACATTTAATGCCAGTTGGGTCCATCACCGAACTGTTCACTAGATTCAATTTACAGACCTAATTACTATTCTCGTGAAAGGGTAAAGGGCATCTTAATTCCGACCATCTTTAAAACTAATTACTAGTATAGTCAACATTCGCTGCCTGACCACAGTTTATGTGCGGTTGTGCTCCCTCTGCTGTTTGTAGGCGAGCTCCCTTGTCAGTTACCTAGCTGCAGTGGTGCGAAGTGGTGCTGTCGCGCCTCTGCTAACAATATAGGTGCACTGCAATTGTCAAGATGGCGTTTAGTCTGAGACGCCGGATAAATACTGTAGGCATTGAGCTACTTAGAGGAACGATAACGCCTAGTTCTGCGCAAGTCTTATTGCCAAAGATCATTCGGGAGACGTATGGCATACAAGATGGTGACTTGTATAGAGTAGCATTAAATGGAGGCCAAAGAATTTTCGTCAAACTGCTAACTGCAACGGTTTATGAATCTTTGGTAACCCGGTTTCAGGACGCAAGTCTTAATGTCACACCAGCTGTCAGTGTAAGAATGATAGATGTTTCACGGTGTGGAAAATGCTGTATATATTTTCCGGAAATACGGTAATTTATAGGTAAATAGATGCCCTATATTGTATTTTTAAAAGAAGTATGTTATCGAAAATGGGAAACCTGCGGCTGGGGAGTCAGTCGTCATTTTGTTTGAATTTGAACTGGAAGCGTTAGTGTAATGGGAAGAATTTTTCTTGCTCTAGAGGTTAAAATTGGGCTGACACCTCTCAAATAGGGGATGAAATTGTTGGATGTGCATTCCTACATAACTTGAGATATCAGGCGACAGGACAAGACAGCTCCAGGAACCTCAGAAAAGTCTTATGTAGTAACCTGGCCAGTGTTATTTTCATAGATAGACAGTGAGGTTTTAATCTCCAGTCAATTTGGTGAGTGTTATGATTAAGATATATTCTCCTTCTGTTATATAAATGTGTGTATATACTATAATCCTTTTTAATTTTAATATACAGTCCACAAATGTATATATTTACCAGCATTCCTGGTGATGTATATTTCATTTAATTAATAGGTCCAGAGCAACTTGTGGATATGACAGTGGTAGGTATCGAAGGGGGACATTTTTTTGCGACCTAGGTGTCCCAAATTCCTACTTGTCTAACTGATAAATAATAATTATCTATGTACATTTACTGTTATGTATATAATGATACATCCAAGTAAATGCAATTTTCCACATTTAATATGCCCATTGGTCCTTCGAACCGGATGTAATTAGTGAAGTCATTAATTAGTTAATTACTTAATAATTATATGTGAAATAACAGAAGGAGATGGATGTTAAGTTCACAAATTTACTTAATGTGTAGTGGATTATAATTATTACAATATTAATTTGGATAAGTCAAGCGTGGCTAAAGATTATATTAATGTGTATAAGTGTATGTGTAATTGATAAGCCAAGTGTAGCTAATTATATTAATGTGTATAATATTAAATTTACAAAGCCAAAGTGGCTAGGATTTATATTAATATATTTGTACAATATTAATTTGATAAAACAATTCTGGCCAAGATTTATATCAGTGTATGTGTAATTGATAAGCCAAGTGTTGCTAATTATATTAATGTGTATAATATTAATTTTGCTATGCCAAATTCTGGCAAGGATTTATATTAATTTGTATAATAATTTTGATAAGCCAAGGCTGGCTAAAGGTTTGTATTAATATACATTTGAAGTTTATATTATTTTCTTACATGTAATTGCTAAGCTTAAGTAGCTAGGATTTATTCAAAGGTAAGTTGTACTATTTACCTTTATAAAGTGCATAATTTAGTACTTAATCAGTGTTATTAAGTTGAATTTAATAGATTGCATCATGGCTGAAAATGAGGAAATTAATGTAGAAGACAAACATATGGAATATAGAGCAAAGAAAGCATCACTGCAGGCTAGAAAGGGTCATGTAACCAAGGCATATAATGTTTGGAATTAATGAATCAAGAAACTGTGAATACTGATGATTTAAAATTGTATTTAGATGCTTTAGGTAATAGATATGATTCATACAAATTATATTACAACAAATATGGAGGAGATTTGTTAGTAAACTGTGTAGATGAGACTGAAGTAGATCTTACGATTAATCAGTATTATGAATTAGAGGAAAAGATTCTTGTAAAAGTCAGGCCTTGAATAAATTAAAATGTGTAAACCAGGCAGTTAATCAGTCTGCTCCAACAAATAAGATGTCTTTGCCAAAACTCCCAGAATTATGTTTACCTGTGTTTAATCCTGGTGAAAATTGGGAGGAATTTTGATCAATTTTTAAAGCAGCTGTGCATGACAGGAGTGACCTAGCCTGTGTAACTAAATTATTTTATCAAAGGACAGGTAAGAGGAGATGCTCACATACTCATACAAGCCTTTCCCAATGTAGATGACTATTACAAGGAAGCAGTTAACTTGCTGAAAGTCACTTATGGTAATATAGAACAAAGAAGGTTGGATCTAGTGAATATCATTGTTAATTTAAAATCTCCAGATCACACTTACAAAGGTTTACAGCAGTTTAGAGTTAAACTGGAGAGCACTCTCAAAACTTTAAGTAATAAATATAATCTGAAGGAATCAGACTGGTTATTGAGCGCCATAGTACAGAATAAATTAAACTTTAAAACACTTGAATGGATTTCGAATAAATATCACAAGGAAATAAGACTTGGTCTACAAGAATTAATTGTTCAGTTGCAGACCAACCAACCAACTCATTTTAAAGATGCAACACATAATAACTCTGAGGTATCTGTCAAGTTTCACAAAGGGAAAAATTATCCCAATGTTAATAATCAAAATTCATTTCCTAGAAAGAGTTGCATAGGTGCATATCAAGTAGCAGGAATCAGAAATAATGATTCTCCACAAGGTAAGAAGAATAAGTATCCTCCTAAGAGTAGCCCAGTTAATAAGAGACCAGTCAAAGAAAAGAGAGATTGTCTCTTCTGCAAGGGTACTCATTTTTCTAAGAATTGCAGTGCATACAGTTCATGGAATGATAAAGTTGAAAGATTGGAGGAACTTGACAGATGCATCAGGCGTTTGGGTAATCACAATGTAAAGGATTGTTATGCCAAATTAAACTTCTGTTATCAATGTCACAAAGGAAGACACCATATAGTCATGTGTAAAGGTCTATAAGATAATGTTGATAACGATAATGTTGACAATCCTGACACAACAGTGGCTAATGTAAAAATTGCTGCTAATATTAATAATGATGGTTTTGCTGAAGTAACCTTACCTGTGTTACAGGTAAAAGTTGATGATAAAAGGCATAAATCAAAAAATGTAACTGCATTATTGGACCAGGGATCCCAGCGTACTTTCATAAAACGTAAATGTCTTGATGATATGAAAGTACAGATGGGAGGTCCCACAACTTTAAAATTATCTGGTTTTCTCTCGGATAAAAGGGCTCAATTGCATGACACTGTTTATGTAACTGTCAGGTTGGGCAATGAGAAAAAACGTGTTAATGCAGTAATTGTAGATAGACTTCCAGAGAAAATATCTACAGTAGGGCTTAGTAAAGCTACAGAAAGACTCTCACATAATGTAAATTTAGCACCTTCTGGTGTAAGTGATGATTCTGTAGGCCCAATAAATATTTTGATAGGTAGTGACTATTATGCCTCCTTTGTAAAGGGTATGGTAAAGAAATGTGGTGTCACCCTTTTGAAGACTGCAGGAGGCCATGTAATGTATGGTAGGATTCCTCGTAATAATATTCATGACTAGAGGAAACTACAAATACCATAACTGTGTCTCTTACTCATGAAGTTGTACCCCAGTATAATTCTTTCATAGAAGATGGTGTTGAGCCAGTGCATAAATTGTGGGAATTAGACAGCATTGGAATAAATGTAAATGAAGAAAGTCCAGACGATTCTTTTACTCAGGAGCAATACCTGAAAGATGTAAAATTTGAATCTGGACAATACTGGGTACGACTTCCGTGGAGACTGAACCATCCAGAATTGCCCACTAATTACAGAATGGCATATGGGCAGTTAAAGGCTCAGCTCCGCGAACTGAGTAAGACACCAGAATTGTTAACTGCCTATAATGATATAATTGCTGAGCAGTTAATTAATAAATTTATAGAAGAGGTACCTCCTGAGCAAGCCAAAATTTATGGTCACTATTTGCCACATCACGGAGTGAAGAAGGATTCTAAGACCTCTCCTTTGAGGATTGT
>NW_027199746.1:0-28496 GCF_038502225.1 Cherax quadricarinatus | reverse complement strand
TGCCCCCATTCTGATTTCTCCCCATTTATGCAAACTCTCTGCTGCCTATTTGTCAGCCATGCCTCTACCCAGGAAAATATTTCTCCTCCTATTCCGTGTGCCTTAAGTTTCCCCAACAGCCCCTGATGTCTAACTCTATCGAAAGCCTTACTGAAGTCCATATACACAGTATCATATTCATTACCATGATCTACCTCCTCAAACACCTTAATGGAAAAAAATTAGTAAATTCGTAAGACAGGAACGCCCCTTTGTAAAACCGTGTTGAGATTCATTAATCTATTTATGCCAATCAAGATGGCTACGAATTGCTTCGGTAATTTTTGATTCCATAAATTTTTCCACTACGGAGGTAAGGCTTATTGGTCTATAGTTCGATGCTAAGGACCTGTCACCTGCCTTGTAAATAGGTATTACATTTGCCATTTTCCACATATCAGGCACTATGCCAGTTTGCAGTGATATGTTGAAAAGATTAGCCAAAGGTATGCTAAGTTCCTCTTTACATTCCTTTAACACCCTAGCAAGCAATTCATCAGGACCTGGGGATTTGTTAGCTTTCAATTTCTCTATGTCTGAGGACCATGTCACTAGTTACAGCAGTCGTGCATAGTTTATCGTCCTGTTCTACATAATCTATTATTTCAGGAATTTCGCTAGTGTTTTCCTGGGTAAAAACTGATAGGAAGTATTGAAAATTTCACACACATCCTTATCACTGTCAGTGATCTGACCAGAGTTACTCTTAAGTGGGCCAGTCTTGTTCCTATCTTATTTCAGTATACCTGAAAGAACCCTTTTGGGTTAGTCTTTAAATCCCTTGCGACTTTAGCCTCATAATCCCTTTTTGTTTTTCTTTTTCCTTTTTTTATTTCTCTAACTGAATATATTGATTTCTTAACTGCCCATCCCCTCTTTTGATACGCCTATATATGCCTCTCTTTTGACCAATGAAATGTTTTAATCTATTGTTCATCCATTTGGAATCATTTTTTTAGATCTAATTTCCCTACTCGGAACAAAAGTTGTCTGGGCAGCTAGAACTATGCTCTGAAAATCGTCATATTGGCAACCAACACCACCAACCTGACCCATAGTCAGGTCATCCCAATTTAGCCATTTCAGGTAATTTCTCAGTACCACGAAATTGGCCATGCGAAAGTCTGGGACAGAGATTTGATTGCAATTATCTGGGTAATTCCATGAGATATTGAAACTAAGTGATTTGTGATCACTTTCCCCAAGCTCATCATTAACCTCAAGATTATTAATTAGTGAATCATTTTTGGCAAGAACCAAGTCAAGCAGATTGTTTCCTCTAGTTGGTTCTGTCATAAACTGTTCTAAAAAGCAATTCTGAACCGGGTCACGAAAGTCACTAGACTTAAGATTTCCTGTCGTATTGTTGCAATCAGTTTATCTAAAGTCAAAATCTCTCATTAACATAACATTTTCATATCTAGATGCCTTATGAATTTCGTCCCATAACAGCTTACTGCACTCCCTATCAAGGTTTGGGGACCTATAAATCACACCCAAAATTAATTTATCATGACCCTCGAGAAACTGTAGCCAAACAGATTCTATGTCCGATGTTTCTAATCTTATATCATGTCGAAGACAATTTAAATTATCTCTGACATACATCGTTCTCCACCACCCTTCCTGTTGGCCCTATCAGTGTGGAATAGTTTATAACCCTGTATGTTGCATTCAGAAGGCATTTCTCTATCAGGTTGAACCAGGTTTCTGTTATAACGATAACATCTATATTACCTGCACTTGCAAGTAATCTTAGCTCATCTATCTTGTTTCTTAGACTCCTACTATTTGTATAGTAAACCTTAAGGAAGCTAGTCACTCGTTGCCCTCTACTGTCTCTGTTTGTTGATCAATTGATTTGCCTTTACTAGCAACTTTATTTTTACTATTGTTTTTTAAACATATCCCTGAGGTATCCCGGTAATATCGGCTGTTTTCAACCCTATTACTGCAGCCTGATTGTTTCCCACAAACACCCATACCTCTATAATGTATCAGTTTAAAGTCCTAGACAAGTCATCAATTACCCCCCTCAATCGAATTGGCTAATGCAACCACTCCAGTCCCAGAGAGATGAACCCCATCCCTTGCATACATATCACATTTGCCATAGAAGTTGTCCCACTTATCAATGAATGGGATTGCAAGTACCTGTCCAGCCAGCAATTTATACCAGTCGCCCTAGACATCCATTCATTGCCCACTCCCTTTCTAGGCAAGATGCCACATATGACTGGGATCCCTCCTTTAGACCTGACTACATCTATGGCTGACCTGTACTTATCCAGCAGCTCCTGTCTCCTGCCTTTCCCAATGTCATTACCCCCAGCACTAGGACAGATAATGGGCTTGTTCCCATTACCTGACATAATATCCAACCTGCTGACCATGTCACCAACACCAGCTCCTGGGAGGCACACTCTCTGTCTTACCTCTCTCTGTTACAAAAATGCATGGTCCATATATCTTACCTGAGAATCTCCTACAATTAGAATATTCTTACCTTGATTAGCAGGGAAATCAGTGGTACCTTCAACCTCCCTAACCACTGAAGTACACTCTTCCTGGAGATCAGGGAATTGATTTCCTAGAACAGAGAATTGATTTCTCTATTAACTCTCCTTATCTTCCTTCTTCCTGAACTGTGAGCTACTTGCCACTTAAAGCGGCTGCCACTCTCACTGCTGGTGACCATTTCCTCCTTACCAGCTAAATCCATCTCACACTTACTCCCAAACCCTTCTATGCGAAGCTTCAGCCTCCTATTTTCCTCCTGAAGAACTAGAACCTCCTCCTTCAACACTTGAACCTGAGATTCTAAAACACTACAACAAGCCATGGTGCTTGGTAACAACCCACGCTAACTCCCAAGAGCTTAGACAGGTATGACCACACGTGACCACTGACCTCAGCGTACTGGCCACTGACCTCAGCAATTGTTTAAGGTATAAAAATACAAACATAATTTTAAAACATGATATGTGTCTTTATTGTTCATTAGAACATAAATATTTACAAGTATTCAGAACGTTTGTCAACAATGTGGTGTGTGTTCGGTTCTTAATGAACGTGTCAGCGGAGTGATGAATGTGTTCATAACTGTGGTTTGGCTGGTGGGTGCCGTGTGTATAGTAATATTGTGGTCAGTATGGAGATAGGAGGGTGTAAGGCATAGGCAAGTCTAGTGATGGTTGGCATAAGCCTGTGGGCAGGCTTGTGATGGTGGGTGTAATGCTGAAATTAGAATGGTGAAAGGCAGGTGTAATGCTGGGTTAGGTAGGTAATGGACGCGTTCAGTGCTGTGGACATGTCAGTATCTGGAACTTATGCTCTGAGTGGTGAGAGGTGAATGTGATTCTGTGATTAGGCTGGTAATGGGTAGGTATACGTCTGTGGTTAGGATGGTGAAGGGCAGTTGTAAAGCTGGACTAGACCTGTTATTTGGCTGTGATGGCGCTGGTATTAGCCTAGTGATGGGCTGAGTCAGGCTGGTGAAGGTGAAGTGACAGTCTGCAGCAATGCTACTGTCAGCTTGGTGATGACTTGTGTTGCGTGGTAATGGAGAACTGTCACTCAGGAACAATGGTGCTGTCGTCCGGGTGATAGGCTTGTGCCAGCCTGGTGAGGAAGAAATGCTACTCCAGAGCAATGCTACTGACAGCCTGGTGGAGATATGCCAGTCTGGAACAATGCTGTTGTCAGCATGATGATGGACTTGTGTCAGTCTGGTAATGGATAAGTGTCACTCTGGAACAATGCTACTATCAGCCTAGTGATGGGCTTGTGTGAGCGTGGGGAATGAATGTCAGCTCACACGTGGATGCTGTAGTCATTACCAATGGCTGGGGTGAAGGGCCGCCTGAAAAATACAAGAACAATATAATACAGCAACAGTAAAATACAACAGTAAAATACAAGAATACAATATAGCAACAGTAAAATATAACAACAATGAAATACTACAATAAATAGTGAATAAATGACACTAAATATTAGTAACATGATATTAAACATATCACAGAACGGGTGGGACTTGATCTCATAATAGGCGGTTCCTAAAACAAACAAATTTGTGTATTTAACCGGTGGCCCATGCCGGCCTAACACAATTTATTCACCTACATATATTTCTACATACCGTGACAATGTTAACATAGGCCTACAGTGACTTCAAGAACCAGGCTGGTGTGGGATCCATCACAAAAAAAATTGCATTTGTGGTGAATGTGGGGCGTATGTTAGCATTCCTATAGGGTATAGAAGTATAACTGTTGACTGAATTTTTTTAGGCAGGCATGGGCCAGCGGTTAAACACACCTGTGAGTTTAGAGCTTCCTCGCCATGGGTTGAAGTCGCACCCTTTCTGTGATTTGATGTAAATAATTTTCATGTAGTTTTAAGCAATATTTTATTTATCGTGTTTATTTTTTATGGTGTCCACACCCACCCATATATATATATATATATATATATATATATATATATATATATATATATATATATATATATATATATATATATATTATATTAATTATAAACCTTGGTAATAAATACCGACAGTGAAACGTAGTGAAACGCAGCCCCACACCTCTAACTTCTACAGCAGGCGTCTACACTATCCCCTGTGGATTCTATCCCAAGAAATATGTAGGCGAGACAGGCAGAGATCTTGCAGTCCGCCTGAATGAGCATCGAAATGCCTCTAACAGAGACGATGTAAGGTACGCCTGTGTCCTCCACAGACACTCCACGGGGCATTTGATGAACTGGAATGAGTCACAGCTCGTTCTCACCGAACCAGACCTCAGACGCCGACGGTGCCTAGAAGCCTCACCAATCGCCGTCACCGACACTATAGAACGCAACACTGGAAACTACAAAATTTCAAAAACATTGGCATACATGATACTTAAGCACCACCAACCCAACAACACAGGAGTCACATGATTTCATCATCTACCCGTCCTCATCACAACATGACATTCCTCAGGTCACCATGCGTGACTCACACCTCACTCTCCGCCTATATATATAATGTTTTTCTACCTCTGTATGTTAGAAGTGATCAAGGTCCCAGGACCGAAACGTTTTCTAATATATCATAGTGTTTGCTTACGTGTCTTTCTAAACCATATATATATATATATATATATATATATATATATATATATATATATATATATATATATATATATATATATATATATATATATATATATGCAAAACAACCACTGTGAAAGAGTAGTGAAATTCCAAGCGCTTTCGCGACTACTCACATTGTCAAGGAACTATGAAAGTAATACATCAAAGGAAGGCCATTAAAGGGCTTAGACCACACCTCACAGTCAACTCCCACAACAAAGAAACACCTGACGCTCGACAATACCGGACTCATAAGAAAAGAGGAACACTGCAGTAGGTCCGCTGGTCTAACTAGACAGGTCCTCACGACACCCCACTAACTAATTATTCTGCCCAAGAAACAAGGTTTATTATTTGTCCAATGTATTATTAAATTCTAACCAAATTTTATTAATTTTAAATGAGTCAATTATAGCTGATAATATAAGAAGCCATCTGGATAAGCTTGATTAATGATACTCAGCATGGATTCACGAGGGGCCGTTCCTACCTAACTAATTTATTAACCTTCTTCAGTAAAGCTTTTGAGGCCGTTGATCATGATGAATACGATATTGTTTATTTAAATTTTAGTAAGGCTTTTGATAGAGTACCGCACCAGAGACTTTTAAAAAAAGTGGCAGCTCATGATATTGGGGGAAAAGCTCTGTCATGCATCGAGTCATGGCTCACTAATAGGAAGCAGAGAGTATGCTTAAATGGGGTTCAATCCGAGTGGGGATCTGTAACAAGTGGCGTACCACAGGAATCAGTCTTAGGCCCGTTGTTGTTTATAATATATATCAATGACCTTGATGAGGGTATTACTAGTGATATGATCAAATTCGCCGATGACACAAAGATAGGTAGGATAATTGATTCAAACGTAGATGTTAGGGAACTTCAGGAGGATTCAGACAAACACTATTCTTGGTCAGAAAAGTGGCAGATGCAGTTCAATATAGATAAATGCAAGGTTCTGAAGCTCGGGAGTGTCCATAATCCTAGGACTTGTAAGTTAAATAATGTAGAACTTAGCAATACAGATTGCGAAAAGGACTTGGGGGTTACGGTGAGCAGCAACCTTAAACCAAGACAGCAGTGCCTAAGCGTACGTAATAAGGCAAATAGATTATTGGGATTTATATCAAGAAGTGTAAGCAACAGAAGTCCAGAGGTCATACTGCATCTTTATACATCATTAGTAAGGCCTCACCTAGATTATGCAGCTAAGTTCTGGTCTCCATATTACAGAGTGGATATAAATTCGTTAGAAAACATTCAGCGTAGAATGACTTAATTAATTCATAGCATTAGAAATCTTCCTTATGAAGAAAGATTGAAGACTCTTAAGTTACATTCACTTGAGGATGTCTCTCCAAGAGAGAACCCGCAGTTGTCTCTCCAAGAGATTACCTCATTCTCCTCCTCTCCTTACGGCAGTAATGGATTTAATCTTCAACTTAGACAAGTGTTAGACGAAGAATGAGGGGAGACATGATCGAAGTGTATAAGTGGAAGATAGGGCTTCATCAGTCCATACAAAGGATAAACTTGAAGAACAGGAGGAGAATGAGGTAATCAGTCCCTCCTGTTCTTCAAGTTTATCCTTTGTATGGACTGATGAAGCCACTGTGTGGCGAAACGTTTCCTCAATAAACATACCCAAGAGTTGCACATGTGTCTAATTTAACAATAGGGTAGTTGATGAGTGGAACAGTCTACCTAGTTGGGTTATTGAGGCTAGGACTTTGGGTAGTTTCAAATTTAGGTTGGATAAGTACAGGAGTGGGAGGGGTTGGATTTGAGAGGGACTTGCACATCGGAGCTTGTTTCTTGGGTAGCATTGAAAATTGGGTTGGGCAAATGTTTTGTTAGTGGAATGGATTGTAAATGACCTGCCTAGTATGGGCCAACAAGCCTGCTGCAGTGATCCTCCTTTCTTATGTTCTTATGTATCTAATTAACATAAACCAAAGGAAATATTCATATTTTCAAAACTGCTTTTTATGAAACAAGATTCAATTATATTCCTGTCGACCATGGACTTGCTTGATACAACTTTCTCAACTTTTTGAAAATCAATTGGATGGTAAAAATCTCTCACATGAATAAACAGAGCATTGGAATCTTGTCCAGCTCTAATGCTATATTTATGTTGTTTTAATCTAAGTTCGAGACTTTTACCAGTTTGACCGTAATAAACTTTATCGCAAATTTTACAAGGAATCTTAGACACATTCGTCAGCATTTTGGGGGGAATTCTTTATCAAAACTTTTTTTACTGTATCAAGATTTTTAAATACAACTTTGATATTAAAAGTCTTAAGAAGAGAAGGCATATCAACCAAGTTTTCATGGTAAGGGAGAACCAACATATTTTTAGTTGAATAAATTTGGTTGTCCCTTTTTGGGTTGTAAAAAGTATTTCTCGCAATTTTAAATGATTTATCAATAACATTTATCGGGAATTTCAGATCAATGGCTGTTTCATAAATTTAAATTTTTGATATTTCATCTATGAACTCTGGACTACAAATACGTAAAGCTCTCAAAAACATTGATGAGAAAACAGACAGTTCAACTTTATCTTGATGCGAGGAATAATAGTGGACATAGGAACAGTTATTTGCAGGTTTTCTGTAAATTTTAAATTTGATTTCATTATTACCCTTAATAATTAAAACATCTAGAAAAGGCAATGAGTTGTTTTCTTCAAACTCAACAGTGAAGTTTATAGAATGGGCTAAGCTATTTAATTTGCCAAGGAATTGGTGTATATCTACATTCTTGGGCATAAAACATAAAATATCATCAACATACCTGAACCATTTTGCTCTATTAGGGAGGATTGTGTTAAGCAACCTTGTTTCAAAAAATTTCATGTATAGATTATTAAGAACAGGTGAAACAGGATTTCCCATTGCCATACGAAACTTCTGAGTGTAAAACTTATCATTAAATACAAATTTTGCATCAACAATGCAAAGTTTAATAAGTTTAATGATAGTAGGAACTGGTAATGGTAAATCATAATTAACGAGTTCTTCAGATAAGAAACTTAATTCATCAACAGGAACTTTCTTAAACAAGGAAGTAACATCAAAACTAACCATGTTAAAATCATTTAAGTCAGTCAAGGAGCTTAATTTATCAACTAAATCTAAGTTGTTTTTAACATTAAAGTTAGAAATTTTACCAACAATAGGGCTCAAAATATCAATAAGCCATTTGGATAATTTATATGAAACTGACCCTATGGAGCTAATAATTGGTCTGACTGGATTCCCTGGTTTGTGTGTTTTTATTAGTCCATACATGTAAGGCAAAGATGGATTAGTGGAAGTAAATTGTTTAATTAATTCATCTTTGCCTTTCAGTAGAAGTTTTGTTTTATTGAAATTGCTGTTAGAGGTTTCTAAGGGATTCTTTTTAAGTTTAGAATAGGTTTCAGTATCATCTAAGAGATTATTCATTTTTTCTTGGTAATCATTTTCTTTCATAATTACTATTGCATTTATTTTATCTGCTTTGGTAAGGCGCAAATTTTTATTATTAATAAGTGTATCATAAGACTTAAAGGATCTTTGAGGGCAATTGGGAATGTTTTGTTTTAACATAGTTATATACCATTCCTTTACTAATATTAATTTCATCAGAGGATAAATCAGAAGATTTTTCATAGATACAAAAGGCTTTTGCAATTTCAACATTATTAAGCTTTTTTGAAGTTGCAAAACTTAGGCCAAAACCTAGAGCAGCACTTGTATGTTTGTCTAAAATTTCATCTGATAAGTTAATTACAAAATTGTTATTAGCATGCTTTGTCCAATCACTATTTTCAATTAAATTGTCTAATTTTGTTTTTGTAGTTTGTTTTTGAGTTCATTACAAATTCTTCTGAGTTTATTATAGCAATGATCTAACATACTGTGTTTCCATTCTGATGGAATGGCCTGATTAAAAGAGTATTTTTTGTTTCTCAATATTTTGAAAGCTTCCTTCTCCTGTATTTTAGTTATTTCAATATGTTTCTGAAGAATAATTCTCATAAAATCATCAAAAGGACGATCTCTCATGTCAAGGATGATATTAGGTAAAAGAGATTTGGGCAAAACTTGTTCATTTAAACAGTTTTTTAAAAAATTAAGTCGAATTTTTAACTTGTGGGACTTGATCAGTGCAGAAGAAAACTGTGAAACAAAAGAAACATGATTAGGAAAGCTTACCGAGAACTTTCTGAAGAGTCGTGTGGTATCCATTAATGCAATAACATCACAGTAAACAGGTGATTTTAAAATATGCAAAACAACCACTGTGAAAGAGTAGTGAAATTCCAAGCGCTTTCGAGACTACTCACATTGTCAAGGAACTATGAAAGTAATACATCAAAGGAAGGCAATTAAAGGGCCACACCTCACAGGACCACACCTCACAGTCAACTCCCACAACAAAGAAACACCTGACGCGCGACATTACCGGACTCGTTGTAAAAATGTTGGTAGAATTACCGACAATATGTAAAGTAAAAGGACACAAGTGCAACTAATGTGACATTTTATTGTGGCAACGTTTCGCTCTCCAGGAGCTTTATCAAGCCGTTACAAACAGTACATGGACAAAGAGGGTATATATAGGCTCAGAGTGAGGTGCAATACTAGTGGTAGTAGTAGTAGTGACAAAAGTTGTAGTAGTAGTAATACAATATGGTAGAGCAATTAATTCGTATATGAGTAAAAGGATATAAAAGCTATTACTTGGGTAACATAAAAATAGGTTGGACAAATATAGACTGGAAAGAGGCAGCCTGTTTCAGTGTTCACTCTCTGTAATGTGCTTTGTGTAGCATAACAGGAGAGACTATGTGATGGCAGGGTTTACTGTTTTCAGGAGGATTCTTGCTAAAACTTCAGAGATGGTGAAGCTGCCGTTGTTTTGTTTAATTGTATTCGAAACAGCGATCAGTGCTGATTCCAGGCACTTGCGTCTGCGGAAATTAGTTTCTTTGATCACAAATTGGGCGTCCCTGAATTTCATGAGATGATTGGTGGAATTTCGGTGTTGTACACAGGCGTTGTTCAAGTTATCGTTCCTATATGCGTAAATGTGTTTATTGAGGCGGGTATCGAGGTTCCTTGCTGTTTCACCTACATAAATCTTGTCACAGCCTCCACAGGGTATAGTGTAAACTCCTGCATTGACTGGTTCGTAGTGCTTGGATTTTGTCCAGGTTAGATCCTTTATTGAAGTGCTAGAAGCTATGGCGACTCTGGTGCATATTTGTTGCAACCCTTGAATGGGTTGCAATATATATGTATATTATGATTATGAATATAATGTATATTAAGTTTTCATATAATTTTATATTGCTTGTATTTGCGATAATAGCTAAATCGTAAATGTATTGCTTTATATTATTATTTGACTTAGCTTCCTTTGGTTAGGTAGGATGTAACATATTCTGTGCTCAGTTCAAGTCTTGATTGTTTAACCACTGTAATTATCGTTTGTGGCGCGTTAGACTGCCGGCTTCTCATTGTTGCTGGGCAGTAACTGTCCACGGAGCTATCACGTGATCGAGGGGGGGTGTCCTCACCTGGCCTGAAGTATTCAGTCTGGTCTAGACTCTCTTGGTGGTTGGACAGATTGTCTGTCTCATTATTCTTGTTAGTTCTGTAGAACTCTGTTCACAGAACATTGTATAAACTTAGTGATTTTCGACGTTGTACTGAGGTTGTGTGTCGCATAGACACTCTGAGCAACTCAGGTCCTGAGCTGTAGCTTCTGACATAATTTGTACTGGTATCTGTGTGTTCTCACAGTCGGGATTTTCTTATGCTGAACTTAGATTCAGTAGTATGGGAGTTTTGTGACTTTTGTGGAGGATCTGCAGATGGTCCCTACTAGCTGTCGTTATATTATCTCCTTGTTCCTGATTCTGTGTCGCAGTTGTTTGTTATATTGCTATTGGGCTTAGCATTCTTTTTGTTGTTCAAGCAGACTGTTCTGATTGCCAGTTGGTCAAGAAGTTAGTTTATTTGAGGACTTTGTCAGTCACTTGTTTAAGTCTAGTCGAGTCGTGAGACATAGCGAACTACTTAGAGCACTTATACACATACACACACTTATTTGTACATATTTGTAATATCTTATTAAATGTTAATGTACCAGACGGTACTTAAGAATGATAATGTGGTATGTGCTTTCAGCACAATAATACTGTAAACGAGAGAAGTGATTATTCTTATTTTGTTGATATTGATTTGAATTACATAATATACCTCTAGACTTAATAAATTTATTAAATTTTAATTTCTCTAGTTAGTAGCCTACCAGTTGTAATCCTGAAGCACTAATAATTCTTATTAAATTCTACTGGATAATTGGACAAGGATACTGACTACTTGTTACAAAAACCCAGTAACTGGCTGGATGCTAGAAGGGCAGTCCTTTCTAGTATTACCTGGAGATCTCTAAGCTTTTAGAATCGCATTTTTTGTAACAATATTTTAAAATCACCTGTTTACTGTGATCTTATTGCATATATTTATATATATATATATATATATATATATATATATATATATATATATATATATATATATATATATACTATGTCGTGCCGACTGGGTAAAACTGGTCAGTTAGCAAGAACTCATTTAAATTAAGTTCTTTCTAAAAAATAATTCTTATTCGTTTGACATTTTTTTTTCATTTCTGTTCATGTAAAAATTATTAATTTTGTACCAAAAGCACCTTAGAAAACTTACCTAACCCTACTGTATCAAGCGCAATTTAATTTAGCCTAATCCAACTAAATATACTATATTAGGTAAGTTTACAATAATTTAATTATAAACAAATATTGTGAAATATATTTTTATCGTTAGGTTCAGAATTAGTTTTGCGAGATTATTGCATACACAGATTTTCGCTTGTCTTATTCGGCACGACGTATATATATGTCGCTCCGTATATATACGTCGTGCCGAATGAAGCAAGCGGAAATTTGTGTATGCAATAATTTCGCAAAATCATTCTCAACCTAACGAGAAAAATATATTTCATTGTTTTTTTTTTTATTATTAAATTATTGTAAACTTATCTAAAATGAATTTAGTTGGGTTAGGCTAAGTTAAATTGCGCTCGTTATAATATTTTTTTCATTAATGTTAATGTAAAAATTTTAAATTTTGCACCAAAAGAATCTTAGAAAACTTACCTAACCTTATTATAACAAGAGCAATTTATTTTAGGCTAACCCAACTAAATATATTTTAGATTTGTTTACAGTAATTTAATACTAAACAAAGAGAGTGAAATATATTTTTTTCGTTAGGTTCAGAATGATTTGGGCGAAATTATTGCATACACAAATTTTCACTTGCCCTATATGGCAAGATGAAAGTTGCTATTTAAGCCAAGATCGCAAATTCTGCCTATTCGGCACGACATTATATATATATATATATATATATATATATATATATATATATATATATATATATATATATATATATATATCTATATATATATATATATATATATATATATAATATGTAAGGAATTCACAAGAGCAGCCGAAATATACACAAACACTGATCTCTGGTAAGGCTGATGCATGCAGGGGATGAGATGAAAAGCTGTAAGCCTTCTCTCTGAAAGCTGTCTGCCTTGGATCAACGTGTAGCGCAAGCTACACGCCAAAGTATTGTCCAGTGTGGGTAGATTGGTAAAGCACTGCGTACCTTGTTCTAAGGTTCGTAGGTTCGAGTCTCCTTCAGCCAGAGATCAGTATTTGTATATACATATATATATATATATATATATATATATATATATATATATATATATATATATATATATCTTTTAATATATTTATTTATTATGTAGAGAGAGAGGGGAGAGAGAGAGATCGCAGTCAGGGTTCGAAGCCACGTCAGGGAGGCTGGCAAGGTTCCCCAAGTGACGCTCTCGATCACTCAACCACAGATTATCTATGGCTGGGAACCCTCGTTTACAAGCCTTGTTTCTTTCCCGGCCCGGGCACAACAGTGGCTTTCTCTGTATATAACAGTCTCTGAGTGATGCATTGATATAAAAAATCTGTTGAGTGTTCAGACCACACAATATATTTATTTCATGTATCTCATCCTTGCAGTTTACCACAGCATTTACATAATTATTCTCCATCATTATTCATGCAACTCTTCCCTCCATATATTAAAATCATGTTATTTAGTAACCGTGTTGAGTACAGTAATTATGTTACACGGTGGGCACCAACATGCGTGTTGAGGTCACAGTTTGCAGTCTCCCTTAAGAATCACCACTTATTCCAGAGTGTCCAATTATCGTATACAAATGTAGATTCATGAATAGGCTCTTGATTTTTATCAAGCTCGATAGGTCATTTTACATCTACTGATCAAATGTATGTGATATATTAAATAAGGATTTAAAATCAGGAGATTCATTTACAATTATGCTTTTAAATATGTTGTTATTCTTCTGCCAACTCGAGTAAAACAATACGAAACTTTATGCATGTGAGTAAAACAATTCAGAAAATGACTCTGAAATATTAACACAAAATTATTACAACAATGTGTGGAAAAAGACACCTGTGTACCGTTCAGGATATTTATTAAAGTTTGAACAAATGGTTTGAAAACCGAAAATTTGATAAATGAAATGCTTGAGTAACGTTTGGGTATCTTTATTCAGAGAAACGTTTCACCAGCCAGTAGTTTCTTCAGTTTGATAATGAATAATGATACACTTGATCAACATTTCGGAATCTTAAATGTTTCTAAAGCCCGGGGCTTCTTCAGTCCATACAGAGAAGAAGTGTGGAAGATTAAGTGGTGCTTGAAGTAATCGGTCCTTCAGCCTAGAATCGAAGTAGTCAGTCAGTCTGGATAAAAGTACAGCATATGCTTGGGGAAGTGCCTTATATACTGCAGGTGAAGGAACATGAGACATAGTCAGCCAGAGGAAAAATCCACTAGAGTTAGGTCTAGAACACCATTTACATCACATCTGTCAGACTCTCCAAAATCCTGGGAATTTTTCAACTCTTGCCTAACCTATAGACATAACTTGCTGTCAATAGAGGATTTTTCCACTAGTGTCCACTGCTTCAACTTACTAATAAACATAATATAATTCAAGGATGTGTTCAGTCGATCAGGATTGATGGCCTGAACGCATCGACTCCATCTTCAACTCCATCATCGACTCAACCGTTCTCTGTATTGGACTGAAGAATCCTCCCTGGCTGGACAAACATTTCCAGAATAAAACCAAATGTTACACGAGTGTCTCATTTATCAACCTGTATATATTCTAAAACTATTATTTAAAGTGGAAGATCCTGATCCACTCACCAACTCTCTGAACTGATGTTCCACACTCACCAACTCTCTGAACTGATGTTCCACACTCACCAACTCTCTGAACTGATGTTCCACACTCACCAACTCTCTGAACTGATGTTCCACACTCACCAACTCTCTGAACTGATGTTCCACACTCACCAACTCTCTGAACTGATGTTCCACACTCACCAACTCTCTGAACTGATGTTCCACACTCACCAACTCTCTGAACTGATGTTCCACACTCACCAACTCTCTGAACTGATGTTCCACACTCACCAACTCTCTGAACTGATGTTTCACACTCACCAACTCTCTGAACTGATGTTCCACACTCACCAACTCTCTGAACTGATGTTCCACACTCACCAACTCTCTGAACTGATGTTTCACACTCACCAACTCTCTGAACTGATGTTTCACACTCACCAACTCTCTGAACTGATGTTCCACACTCACCAACTCTCTGAACTGATGTTTCACACTCACCAACTCTCTGACCTGATGTTTCACACTCACCAACTCTCTGAACTGATGTTTCACACTCACCAACTCTCTGACCTGATGTTTCACACTCACCAACTCTCTGACCTGATGTTTCACACTCACCAACTCTCTGAACCGATGTTTCACACTCACCAACTCTCTGACCTAGTGTTTCACACTCACCAACTCTCTGAACTGATGTTTCACACTCACCAACTCTCTGAACTGATGTTTCACACTCACCAACTCTCTGAACTGATGTTCCACACTCACCAACTCTCTGAACTGATGTTCCACACTCACCAACTCTCTGAACTGATGTTTCACACTCACCAACTCTCTGAACTGATGTTTCACACTCACCAACTCTCTGACCTGATGTTTCACACTCACCAACTCTCTGAACTGATGTTTCACACTCACCAACTCTCTGAACTGATGTTTCACACTCACCAACTCTCTGACCTGATGTTTCACACTCACCAACTCTCTGAACTGATGTTCCACACTCACCAACTCTCTGAACTGATGTTCCACACTCACCAACTCTCTGAACTGATGTTTCACACTCACCAACTCTCTGAACTGATGTTTCACACTCACCAACTCTCTGAACTGATGTTTCACACTCACCAACTCTCTGAACTGATGTTTCACACTCACCAACTCTCTGAACTGATGTTCCACACTCACCAACTCTCTGAACTGATGTTTCACACTCACCAACTCTCTGAACTGATGTTTCACACTCACCAACTCTCTGAACTGATGTTTCACACTCACCAACTCTCTGAACTGATGTTTCACACTCACCAACTCTCTGAACTGATGTTCCACACTCACCAACTCTCTGAACTGATGTTTCACACTCACCAACTCTCTGAACTGATGTTCCACACTCACCAACTCTCTGAACTGATGTTCCACACTCACCAACTCTCTGAACTGATGTTCCACACTCACCAACTCTCTGAACTGATGTTTCACACTCACCAACTCTCTGAACTGATGTTTCACACTCACCAACTCTCTGAACTGATGTTTCACACTCACCAACTCTCTGAACTGATGTTTCACACTCATCAACTCTCTGAACTGATGTTTCACACTCACCAACTCTCTGAACTGATGTTCCACACTCACCAACTCTCTGAACTGATGTTCCACACTCACCAACTCTCTGAACTGATGTTCCACACTCACCAACTCTCTGAACTGATGTTTCACACTCACCAACTCTCTGAACTGATGTTTCACACTCACCAACTCTCTGAACTGATGTTTCACACTCACCAACTCTCTGAACTGATGTTCCACACTCACCAACTCTCTGAACTGATGTTTCACACTCACCAACTCTCTGAACTGATGTTTCACACTCACCAACTCTCTGAACTGATGTTTCACACTCACCAACTCTCTGAACTGATGTTTCACACTCACCAACTCTCTGAACTGATGTTCCACACTCACCAACTCTCTGAACTGATGTTTCACACTCACCAACTCTCTGAACTGATGTTCCACACTCACCAACTCTCTGAACTGATGTTCCACACTCACCAACTCTCTGAACTGATGTTTCACACTCACCAACTCTCTGAACTGATGTTTCACACTCACCAACTCTCTGAACTGATGTTTCACACTCACCAACTCTCTGAACTGATGTTTCACACTCACCAACTCTCTGAACTGATGTTCCACACTCACCAACTCTCTGAACTGATGTTTCACACTCACCAACTCTCTGAACTGATGTTCCACACTCACCAACTCTCTGAACTGATGTTCCACACTCACCAACTCTCTGAACTGATGTTTCACACTCACCAACTCTCTGAACTGATGTTTCACACTCACCAACTCTCTGAACTGATGTTTCACACTCACCAACTCTCTGAACTGATGTTTCACACTCACCAACTCTCTGAACTGATGTTTCACACTCACCAACTCTCTGAACTGATGTTTCACACTCATCAACTCTCTGAACTGATGTTTCACACTCATCAACTCTCTGAACTGATGTTTCACACTCACCAACTCTCTGAACTGATGTTTCACACTCACCAACTCTCTGAACTGATGTTCCACACTCACCAACTCTCTGAACTGATGTTTCACACTCACCAACTCTCTGAACTGATGTTCCACACTCACCAACTCTCTGAACTGATGTTTCACACTCATCAACTCTCTGAACTGATGTTTCACACTCACCAACTCTCTGAACTGATGTTCCACACTCACCAACTCTCTGAACTGATGTTTCACACTCACCAACTCTCTGAACTGATGTTTCACACTCATCAACTCTCTGACCTGATGTTTCACACTCACCAACTATCTGAACTGATGTTTCACACTCATCAACTCTCTGACCTGATGTTTTACACTCACCAACTCTGACCTGATGTTTCACACTCACCAACTCTGACCTGATGTTTCACACTCACCAACTCCCTGACCTGATGTTTCACACTCACCAACTCTGACCTGATGTTTCACACTCACCAACTCTGACCTGATGTTTCACACTCACCAACTCCCTGACCTGATGTTTCACACTCACCAACTCCCTGACCTGATGTTTCACACTCACCAACTCTCTGAACTGATGTTCCACACTCACCAACTCTCTGAACTGATGTTCCACACTCACCAACTCTCTGAACTGATGTTTCACACTCACCAACTCTCTGAACTGATGTTTCACACTCACCAACTCTCTGAACTGATGTTTCACACTCACCAACTCTCTGAACTGATGTTCCACACTCACCAACTCTCTGAACTGATGTTCCACACTCACCAACTCTCTGAACTGATGTTTCACACTCACCAACTCTCTGAACTGATGTTTCACACTCACCAACTCTCTGAACTGATGTTTCACACTCACCAACTCTCTGAACTGATGTTTCACACTCACCAACTCTCTGAACTGATGTTTCACACTCACCAACTCTCTGAACTGATGTTTCACACTCATCAACTCTCTGAACTGATGTTTCACACTCATCAACTCTCTGAACTGATGTTTCACACTCACCAACTCTCTGAACTGATGTTTCACACTCACCAACTCTCTGAACTGATGTTCCACACTCACCAACTCTCTGAACTGATGTTTCACACTCACCAACTCTCTGAACTGATGTTCCACACTCACCAACTCTCTGAACTGATGTTTCACACTCATCAACTCTCTGAACTGATGTTTCACACTCACCAACTCTCTGAACTGATGTTCCACACTCACCAACTCTCTGAACTGATGTTTCACACTCACCAACTCTCTGAACTGATGTTTCACACTCATCAACTCTCTGACCTGATGTTTCACACTCACCAACTCTCTGAACTGATGTTTCACACTCATCAACTCTCTGACCTGATGTTTTACACTCACCAACTCTGACCTGATGTTTCACACTCACCAACTCTGACCTGATGTTTCACACTCACCAACTCCCTGACCTGATGTTTCACACTCACCAACTCTGACCTGATGTTTCACACTCACCAACTCTGACCTGATGTTTCACACTCACCAACTCCCTGACCTGATGTTTCACACTCACCAACTCCCTGACCTGATGTTTCACACTCACCAACTCTCTGACCTGATGTTCCACACTCACCAACTCTGACCTGATGTTTCACACTCACCAACTCCCTGACCTGATGTTTCACACTCACCAACCCTCTGACCTGGTGTTTCACACTCACCAACTCTCTGACCCGATGTTTCACACTCACCAACCCTCTGACCTGGTGTTTCACACTCACCAACTCTCTGACCCGATGTTTCACAATCACCAACCCTCTGATCTGGTGTTTCACACTCACCAACTCTCTGACCTGATGTTTCACACTCACCAACTCTCTGACCTGATGTTTCACACTCACCAACTCTGACCTGATGTTTCACACTCACCAACTCTGACCTGATGTTTCACACTCACCAACTCCCTGACCTGATGTTTCACACTCACCAACTCTCTGACCTGATGTTTCACACTCACCAACTCCCTGACCTGATGTTTCACACTCACCAACTCCCTGACCTGATGTTTCACACTCACCAACTCCCTGACCTGATGTTCCACACTCGCCAACTCTCTGACCTGATGTTCCACACTCACCAACTCTCTGACCTGATGTTTCACTCTCACCAATTCTCTGACCTGATGTTTCACTCTCACCAACTCCCTGACCTGACGTTTTACACTCTCCAACTTCCTGATCTGATATTTCACACTCAGTTGCACTCTTGACCAGATGCTAAGTATGTATTTTTTTTTGTAAAAAAAGACACATCTGCACAGTTCAAAACACTGAGGCGAAACGTTTCCCTAATAAATATCTTAATCTGTTCATTTGTGTCTTTATCATCGTGTGAGCATCACCATAAGTCTCCACTCATGTGGAAATATAAACACTTAAGCAGTGTTTATATTTCCATTGTGTCGGTATTTTATACTATTTATTTCCCCCTCCCGTCATGTACATTAATATATTCCTTTCTGAAATTCCCTTTTTGTCACGATACTCACATCAACACAGCAACCTGTTAGCCGTCTACACTTCAACACTTGCATCTCTTAGAGAGACCAGGGCAAACAGTTACCTAAACCACTTCGTCTCTCCTCACGTCTCTCAAACACGTTCCCTTAAACTCAGTCCGGAAGAGGAACTTTCGAACATCTTCATAATACAGAGAGTACATACATCTACGACAAGACGCTTTAAAGATACACCATTGGCGCGGATTCAACACGATGAGTAAGACACATATACATTAGTTGTGTATCATTACTCTGAAAGTGACGAGGTAAGGATTACGTACTCAGTCCATCAATCTTGGAGAAATAGTTTGATATGTTGTACATGCATCTTACGCCTCAATTTGTTGGCGTTTTATATCATTTTTAACATACGACAACATACACGCCATCACAGAAGCTTCTGATAAATCAGTGCCCGTTTTTCTGTGAATTTGTCATAAGAAGCCACCGGCTGGCGAGAATTTTCTATTTATTTACACCAACTACAAAACCAGCTACTCCTTTTGCCCATCCTACCGTTAATGTTTTCCTGCTAACACACACACACACACACACACACACACACACACACACACACACACACACACACACACACACACAGGCAGGTATAACAGGGAAGGCACTGCAATGGATCAGGGAATACCTGTCGGGAAGACATCAGCGAGTCATCGTACATGACGAGGTGTAAGAGAGGGCGCCTGTGACGAGCGGGGTTCCACAGGGGTCAGTCCTAGGACCGGTGCTGTTTCTGGTGTATGTGATCTACATGATCGACATTGGTGGCCCGGTGGTCTGGTGGCTAAAGCTCCCGCTTCACACATGGAGGGCCCGGGTTCGATTCCCGGCGGGGTGGAAGCATTTCGACACGTTTCCATACAGCTGTTGTCCTGTTCACCTAGCAGCAAATAGGTACCTGGGTGTTAGTCGACTGGTGTGGGTCGCATCCTGGGGGACAAGATTGAGGACCCCAATGGAAATAAGTTAGACAGTCCTCGATAACGCATTTTCTTGGGTTATCCTGGGTGGCTAACCCTCCGGGGTTAAAAATCCGAACGAAATCTTATCTTATGGAAGAAATAGATTCATAAGTATCCCTGTTAGCAGATGATGTGAAGTTGAGAAGAATTCAGTCGGACGAGAACCAGGTGGAACTACATAGGGATCTGGACAGGCTGCAGATCAGGTCCGGAAAGTGGCTCGTGGCGTTCAACCCTACCAAGTGCAAAGTCATGAAGATTGCGGAAGGGCAAAGAAGACCGCAGACAGAGTACAATCTAGTGGGCCAAAGACTACAAACGTCACTCAAAGAAAATAATCTTGGGGGGAGCATAATACCGGGAACATCTCCTGAGGCGTATATCAACCAAATAACTGCTGCAGCATAAGGGCACCTAGCAAACCTAAGAATAGAATTACGACATCTCAATAAGGAATCGTTCCGGAGGCTGTACACCGTATATGTTAGGCCTGTATTAGAGTATGCGGCATCAGTTTGGAACCCACAGCTAGCAAAGCATGTAAGAAAATTAGAGATAGTGTAAAGGTTTGCAAGAAGACTAGTCCTGGAGATAAGTGGCATGTCCTACGAGGAGAGATTAAAGGAAATCGAACTGACGACACTGGAGGACAGGAGAGATAGAGAGGATATGATAACGACATATAAAATGCTGAGAGGAATTGATAAGGTGGACAGAGACAGGATGTTCCAGATATGGGACACAGCAACAAGGTCACAGTTGGAAGTTGAAGACTCAGATGAATCACAGGGATGTTAAGAAGTATTTCTTCAGTCATAGAGTTGTCAGGAAGTGGAATAGTCTTGGAAGTGATGAAGTGGAGGCAGATTCTATACATAGCTTTAAGAAGAGGTATGATAAAGTTCATGGAGCAGGATGAGTGACCTAGTGGCTACCAGTAAAGAGGCGGGGCCAGGAGAGTACACACACACACACACACACACACACACAAGGAGGACAGAGACAGTTTGTTCCAGAGATGGGACACAGCAACAAGGGGTCACAGTTGGAAGCTGAAGGCACAGATTAGCCACAGAGATGTTAGGAAGTGTTTCTTCAGTTATAGAGTTGTCAGGAAGTGGAATAGTCTGAACAATGAGGTAGTGGAGGCAGGTACCATACATAACTTTAAGAAGAGGTATGATAGAGCTCGTGGAGCAGGGAGAGAGAACCTAATAACGACCAGTGAAGAGACGGGGCCAGAAGCTATGAATCAACCCCTGCAACCACAATTAGGTGAATACAATTAGGTGAATACACATATACACACAGAAGTTAAGAACATAATAACAGAGGAGAGGAGATCACTGCAGCAGACCTACTGGCCCGTGCGAGGCAGGTCCATATCACCCCCGGCTTAGACCATTGACCCACCTAGTCAGGTCACATCCACTTAAGGAAAGGGCACGGCATCAGGCCCACTAGCACGCTATTTACATCCCTTTTATTTATTCCTGTTTTCCATTTATGCACCTCAATCATATTTCGACATTCTGCAGGTCTGGTCCAGAAACTGGCTCCTAAAGTGCAAAGTCATGAAGATTGAAGAAGGGCAAAGAAGACCACAGACGGAGTACAGTCTAGGGGGGCCAGAGACTTCAGACCTCACTCAAGGAAATGGATCTTGGGGTGAGTATAACAATAAACTAAATAACTGCTGCAGCATATGGGCGCCTAGCAAACCTAAGAATAGCATTCTTACATCTCAATAAGGAATCCTTCAGGACCCTGTACACCGTGTATGTCAGGCCTATATTGGAGCATGCTGCACCTGTTTGGAATCCACACCTAGCCAAGCAAGTAAGGAAATTAGAGAAAGTGCAAAGGTTTGCAGCAAGACTGGTCCCGGAGCTAAGGGGTATGTCCTGCTAGGAGAGGTTAAGGGATATCGACCTGACGACACTATAGGACAGGAGAGATAGGGGGATATGATGACATTTAAAATACTGAGAGGAATTGACAAGTTGGACAGAGACGGGATGTTCAAGAGATCGGACTCAGCAACAATGGGTAACAATTGGAAGTTGAAGACTCAGATGAATCACAGAGATGTTAAGAAGTATTTCTTCAGTCAAAGACTTGTCAGGAAGTGGAACAGTCTGGGAAGTGATATAGGGAAGCAGGATCCACACATAGCTTTAAGAAGAGGTATGCTAAAGCTCATGGAGCAGGAAGAGTGACCTTGTAGTGACCAGTGAAGTGGCGAGGCCAGGAGCTGTGAATCGACCCCTGCAACCACAACTAGGTGAGTATAAATAGGTGAGTACACACACACACACACACACACAAACACACACACACACACACACACACACACACACACACACACACACACACACACACACACACACACACATTATACTTACATGCTAGACACACACACGCACTACACAAACACACACACATACATTACATACACATACACTACACCCCCACATACACATTACACAGAGACACACACATGGCAGGATAAAGAAGGGTACTAGCAGTGGCTAGGCTGAACAAGAAACTCCGGCAGAAAGAATCAACAGAAAAATGAAACAGGATTGGATAAATGACTAAGTGAGTTTTGCAATAAAATGGTCGAGAAGATATCTATAGAGAGGAAGAAGTGGGAGTTAGGAGCTGATGCTGCTGAGGCAAGGATGCAGAGGCTGGAGGTGTAACTAAAAGCTCCGAAGCAGAATATAGAGGCGAGGACTAATATGAGTTAGGAAGAGGGCGATGGAGCAAAAGTGGTTAGTGAGGAGATAGGAGGGGAAAGACCAAAGAAATTCCTCAGGAAAATGAAACCAGGCCACCGGAATGTCTGGGATGTGATAATGGGGACAACCAAGGAGATACTTAAATCAGATCCAATGATACAGAGGGAAAATAATGGGATGAGGAAATGAAGAGGACAGTCATTATTAATGGGCTTCCTGATGTACAAGGGGACACACATCACAGAAGACAGGGGGAGACAAAAGTAATCGGGAGCATCGTCACGTTAACAGGAGAGGACACGACTCAGCTGACCAACAAAATTGACATTGAAGTCAGAAATGACACAAAACAAATCTGCAGTGGAAACCACTGTTAAATGGGTTCACAAACACTACTGCTCACAGACCCACCCATGACCACCCCACACCAACGAAATACAATTACAAGAGAGCCAAGTTGCACTACACTTCCACAGTCCCCGCCCCTCCCACTACTAATACTGCCACACCAGCATACTACCATAATATTCAGGTCTGCCTACCACACCCACAGCCAGCACCAACCCCTCCCACCTCCCAGAATACAGTACTAGAAAGGAAGCCAAATGTGTGGTACAACAACGCAAATGGAATTACAGATAATGAGGAGTGACAAAAAAGAATCACTGAAGCATCCTCGGGCATCATAGCAATCACAGAGACAAAGCACATGGAAGTAATAGCAGATGTGATCTTCCTGTCTGGTTTTCAGATCCTGAGGAAACACGAGGGTGTAAAGAGGGGGAGGAGGAGTTGCACTGCTCATCAAGAACCAATGGCCTTTTGGGGAGATGGGAGGACTAGTCAGAGGGATAGTGGATAACTACATAGGAGAAGCACTGTATACTGAAGGCCCAAAAGTGATGGTAGCAATGATGTGCAACCCACCACCGAACAATAGGAGGTCAAGACAGGAATATAACATGAACAACAATTATGGTGGACACACTAGCCGACATTGTCAGAAAGTCCCAAATGAGCAAGGCAGAGTTACTCATTATGGAGGATTTCAACCATAAGGACATTGACTAGGGGAATCTGGAGCTACATGAGGTACCAGAGACATGGAGAGCCAAGATGCTGGAGGCAGTACTAGAAAACTTATGTACCAACATGTTAAAGAGAGAGAGAGAGGAGACGAGAACCAGCATGGTTAGACCTCATATTCTCCTTGAGCAGTTCAAACGTAAAAGGTATCACACACAAGAAGCCCCTAGGTGTTAGTGAGTTTCGAATACATGGTGGGGTTAACAATGAAGAGTGAAGCAGCTCGAGAAGGACGGGAGAAGCCAAACTTCCAAAAAGGGGACTACACATGTATGAGACAATTTCTACATGAGGTGCAGTGTGAGTAAACGAGCTAGAGGGAAAGACAGTAAACGAAATGATGGAACAAGGGATCGCAAAGTGCAGGTAGGCAATAGAAAAGTTCATACCAAAGGGCAACAGAAACAACGGGAAAACCAGACTGAACCCATGGTTTACCAAGAAGTATGGAGAGGTCAAAGCCAAGTGTGCAAGAGTATGAAAAAGTATAGAAGGCAAAGGACCCAGAAAATCAGGGAGTCGAGTCGACGAGCCAGATATGAATATGCATGGATAAGGAGAGAATTTCAGTGTCAATACAAGAATGACATAACATCAAAAGTCAAATCTGACCCAAAGTTGTTATACAGCCACATCAGGAGGAAAGCAACAGTGAAGGATCAGGTAATCAGGTTGAGGAAGGAAGAAGAGCTCACAGAGAACAACCAGGAAGTATGTGAAGAGCTCAGCTCAAGATTGACAGAGGTATCCACAGTGGAGAAAGAGAGGATCCCAGAAGACCGAGGTGGTAGGGTGCACAAATAAGTGCTGAACACAACCGAGGATAAGGTGAAGAAACTGCTAGGAAAACTAGATACCTCGAAGGCGGTGGGCTAAGATAATATCTCTCCTTGGGTCCTGAGAGAGGGAGCGGACACATTGTGTGTGCCTCTAACAACAATCTTCAATAAACCTATCGAAACGGCAACTGCCTGATGTGTGGAAGACAGCAAATGTAGTCCCAATTTTTACGAAAGGAGACAAACAGTCTGCACTAAACTACAGATCAGTGTCGCTGACATGTATTATATGTAAAGTTATAGAGACGATTATCAGGGAAAGAGATTTGGAGCACCTAGAACTGATTGAAATACATGACACCCAGCACGTCTTCAGGGAAGGGAAATCTGCATCACGAACCAATTGGAATTCTTTGACAAGGAAGACGAGAGAGAGAGAGAGAGAGAGAGAGAGAGAGAGAGAGAGAGAGAGACAGACAGACAGACAGACAGACAGACAGAGACAGAGAGACAGAGAGAGGGGTAGACTGCATCTTCTTCGACTGTAATAAGGCATTCAACACAGTTTCACACAAGCGACTGGTTGAAAAACTAGAGGAGCAGGCAGGTATAGGAAGGAAAGTACTGCAACAGATCAGGGAATATATTTCAGGAAGGAAACAAGGTGTGTCGGTCCGAGATGAAGTGACAGATTGGGTGCATGTGTCAAATAGGGTCCCACAAGGGTCAGTTCTAGGCCCGGTGCTGTTTCTTGTATATGTGAATGATATAACGGAAGGGATAGAGTCAGAAGAGTGAAACTAATGTGGAAAATACAAGTGGAAGAGTATAAGCTAAGCCTACAAGGGGATCTGGACAGGCTGTAAGCTAGGTCTGACAAATGGCTCCTAGAGTTTAACCCCAGCAAGTGCAAAGTTTGAAGAATGGGGAAAGACAAAGGGGACCACAGAGAGAGTACAGCCTAAGAGGTCAAAGGCTGCAAAATCACTCAAGGAAAAGGATGGGGTGAGCATCATACCGAGCATATCTCCTGTGGCGCACATCAGGCAAATAACTGCCGCAGCGTACGGGCGCCTGGTGAACCTGAGAATAACGTTTGGACATCTAAATAAGGAGTCATTCATGACACTGTACACCGTGTACGTCAAGCCCATATTTGAGTATGCAGCAACAGTGTGGAGCAACCACACCTGATCTAACAAGTCAAGAAATTAGAGAGAAGGTTTGCAACAGCACGAGCCTCGGAACTGAGGGGATTTGTCCTACGAGGAGAGGTTAAGGAAACTCAACCTGCTAGTACTGGAAGACAGGAGGGATGGGGGTCGACATAACATCAACATATAAAATGCTGAGAGGAACTAAGAGGGTGGCTAGGGACAGAATGTTTCAGAGATGTGACACACCAATAAGGGGTCACAACTGGAAGATCAAAACTCAGGTGAGTGACAGAGATGCTAGTATTTCTTCAGCCATAGAGATTTCATGAAATGTAACAGTTTGGAGAGTGATGTAGTGGAAGCTGGATCCATACATAGTTTTAAACAGAAATACGATAGCCTCATGGAGCAGGGAGAGAGTGGACCTTGTAGCGACTAGTGAAGAGGCGGGACCAGGAGCTATGACTCGACCCCTGCAACCACAATTAGGCGAGTACACACTGCAGGTTCTCTGCATCCTGAGCATGTACATCATCCACAGCCTGGAGGAGGTCCACAGCAGACTGGTTGGTTATCCCTCATACACTCCTCAGACAAACACCACATAAGGTACCCCAAGAAATTCTGGACTTACATTCTGAGGATCACAGAAACTCCGAAAATAATCACTTCCCTCACAAAAGTAACAACATCAAAGCATCTCTAGCGTAGCATAGGCCGAGTAAACATCTTCCAACCCAACCACCAGGTTCAGCATCTCTGCAACACACACACATTACATTCAACACTGGGCTACAAATCAGAGATACATCACTCCTGGCCCGATCAACCATCTCGAGACACTCATCCACACACACAGCCTGAATACAGCCTTCACACAACATGACGCCATATCCCTTCTCACCCCCTAAGGCACCTAGAGTATCCGGTCAATTACACTCTGTACTTTAGCAGTTTCCTATCTTCACCACAGCTCCTCTCACTAACATATTCAACTCCACTGTTGATTCCGGTTTCTTTCCCTCTATCTTTAAGGTTTGTAACGGCTTCAGTCATTCCAAAGCCGAACAAAAGAATTGACAGACCTGAGGAACTACTGACCCATCAGCCTGCTAGAAATCCTTGGGAAGACTTTCAAACGACTCTTAAACTCGCGATGTTGGACTCACCGGAACATCAAAGACATCGTAAACAACGATCAATTTAGATTCTGATGTCACTGCTCAATTCAGGATGCCTTAACGTCATCCTGAACTTTATTCAAATCAACAAGACCCAAGGATGTGCGGCTGCCCTCGTTGCCAAGGATGTGCGGCTGCCCTCGTTGCCAAGGATGTGCGACCGCCGTCGTTGCCAAGGATGTGCGGCTGCCGTCGTTGCCAAGGATGTGCAGCTGCCCTCGTTGCCAAGGATGTGCAGTTGCCCTCGTTGCCAAGGATGTGCGGCTGCCCTCGTTGCCAAGAATGTGCAGCTGCCCTCGTTGCCAAGGATGTGCAGTTGCCCTCGTTGCCAAGGATGTGCGGCTGCCCTCGTTGCCAAGGATGTGCGGCTGCCCTCGTTGCCAAGGATGTGCGGCTGCCCTCGTTGCCAAGGATGTGCGGCTGCCCTCGTTGCCAAGGATGTGCGGCTGCCCTCGTTGCCAAGGCCCTCGTTGCCAGACGTGCGGCGCCCGTGCCGCCGAATGCAGCCTCCCGCCGTGGGCGATGTGCGCCGCCCTCGCCGCCGGGCGCGTGCCCCTTCGCCCTCGCCGGGGACGGCGCTGCCCTGCTTGCTGCGCTGCCCTCGTTGCCGCGATCGGCCGCCCTGTTGCCAGAGTGCGGCTGTCCTCGTTGCCGGATGTGCGGTTCCGCGTGGGCGATGCGGCGCCCTCGCTGCCGGATGCGGCGCTCGTGCGTTGCGAGTGCGGCCGTCGTTGCCATGACGTGCGGCGCCTCGTTGCCGGACGTGGCGCCCTTGCCCCGCTGCGAGATGCGGCGCGCCCTCGCCCGCCGGATGTGCGGCCGCCCCTTGCCGCAAGATGCGGCTGCCCTCGTTGCCAAGGATGTGCGGCTGCCCTCGTTGCCAAGAAAGTCAAGGAAAACTTTCCATATAGTCTGGCTCGAGGCGAGATCTCAACTTCAACTTTTTTGGAGTTCTTTTAACCTACTCAC
>NW_027199745.1:0-28510 GCF_038502225.1 Cherax quadricarinatus | reverse complement strand
TCGATTTCCCTTAACCTCTCCTCGTAGGACATGCCCCTAATCTCCGGGACTAGTCTCGTTGCAAATCTTTGCACTTTCTCTAATTTCCTGACGTGCTTGGCCAGGTGTGGGTTTCAAACTGGTGCTGCATACTCCAATATGGACCTGTTGTACACGGTGTATAGAGTCCTGAACGAGTGCTTACTGAGATGTCGAAATGCTATTCTTAGGTTTGCTAGTCACCCGTCTGCCGCAGCAGTTATTTGGTTGATGTGCGCCTCAGGAGATGTGTTCGGTGTTATACTCACCCCAAGATCCTTTTCCTTGAGTGAGGTTTGTAATATTTGGCTCCCTAGACTGTATTCTGTCTGCGGTCTTCTTTTCCCTTCCCCGATCTTCACGACTTTGCACTTGGCGGGGTTGAACCCCAGAAGCCATTTGCTGGACCAGGCCTGTAGCCTGTCCAGATCCCTTTGTAGTCCTGCCTGGTCCTCCTCCGATTGAATTCTCCTCATTAACTTGACATCGTCTGCAAACAGAGACACTTCTGAGTCTATTCCTTCCGTCATGTCATTCACATATACCAGAAACAGTACCAGTCCTAGGACTGACCCCTGTGGAACCCCGCTCGTCACAGGCTCTCACTCCGACACCTCGTCGCGTACCATGACTCGCTGCTGTCTTCCTGTCAGGTATTCTCTGATCCATTGCAGTGCCTTCCCTGTTATACCTGCCTGGTCCTCCAGCTTTTGCACTAATCTCTTGTGTGGAACTGTGTCAAAAGCCTTCTTGCAATCCAAGAAAAAGCAGTCTACCCACCCTTCCCTTACTGCTGTCACCTTGTCACAGAACTCCAGTAGGTTTGTGACACAGGATTTCCCATCCCTGAATCCGTGTCATTGATAAGCTCATTCCTTTCTAGGTGCTCCACCACTCTTCTCCTGATAATCTTCTCCATGACTTTGCATACTATGCATGTCAGTGATACTGGTCTGTAGTTTAATGCTGCATGTCTATCTCCTTTTTTAAAAATTGGGATTACATTTGCTGTCTTCCATACCTCAGGGAGCTGCCCTGTTTCTATAGATGTGTTGAAGATTGTTGTTAGTGGTACACAGAGTGCCTCTGCTCCCTCTCTCAAGACCCGCAGAGAGATGTTATCCGGCCCCATCGCCTTTGAGGTATCTAGTTCACTTAGCAGCCTCCTCACCTCTTCCTCGGTTGTATGTATTGTGTCTAGCACTTGGTGGTGTACCCCACCCCTCCGTGTTTCAGGAGTCCTTTCTGTCTCCACTGTGAATACTTCTTTAAATCTCATTTTGAGCTCCTCGCATACTTTTCGGTCATTTATTGTGATCTCGCCTCCTTCTTTCCTCAGCCTGATTACCTGGTTATTTTTCTCCTGATGTGACCGTACAACAGCTTTGAGTTGGACTTGGCTTTAGCTTCTATGTCATTTTCATATTGTCGTTGGGCCTCCATCCTTACTTTTGCATATTCATTTCTGGCTCTTCGACTACTCTCCTTATTCTCCTGGGTCCTTTGCCTCCATATATATATATATATATATATATATATATATATATATATATATATATATATATATATATATATATATATATATATATATATATATATATGTCGTGCCGAATATGTAAAACTGGTCAATTAGCAAGAACTCATTTAAAATTAAGTCCTTTCTAAAATTTTCTCTTATACGTTTAAAGATATATTTTTTTTATTAATGTTATTGTAAAAATTTTAATTTTGCACCAAAAGAATCTTAGAAAACTTACCTAACCTTTTTATAACAAGAACAATTTATTTTAGCTTAACCCAACTATATATATCTTTTAGATTTGTTTACATTAATTTAATACTAAACAAACACAGTGAAATTTATTTTTTTCGTTAGGTTCAGAACACACACATATATATATATATATATATATATATATATATATATATATATATATATATATATATATATATATATATATATATATATATATATATATATATATATATATATATCAATAACAACACTGCACTAGCCAAGGACTCGAACCCATGCTGCTTTGGCCTGCCTCATGGTGGGCGAAAACACATGACGCCCTAATCCACTGGACCATACGATCCTTAAGAGTAGCGCATCCAGCAGAACTGGATGTTGTACTCGCTACCCAAGGACACACGATGGTGTGGATAACTCTAGGTCCGAAACGTTTCGCCTACACAGTAGGCTTCTTCAGTCAAGTAGAGAGGAGGCAGCAGAAGCAGTAGAGATGTAGAGACGATATAATCTGTCCTTCACCCTTGTAGACATAGTTTTGAGGTGGTCAGTCCCTAACCCTCTTCTCCAGGCTGAAGGACTGACCACCTCATAACTACGTCTTCAAGGGTGATGGACTCGTGATATTGTCTTTACATCTCCACTACTTCTGCTCCCTCCTCTGTACTCGACTGAAGAAGCCTACTGTGGAGACGGAACGTTTCGGAATAAACTTACTTAACTGTTCACATGTGTCTCACTTATAACCTGTGATGTTTATTTACAGTTTGGCGGAGAATTTTTTTTTCTGATTACCATATAATGAAAGAAGAAAATTATCATAACTGAATAGACTTGGAAAACAGAAACGTGCATACTTAGAATCTCAGGTCCCATGTCTACCTCATGTTCTCGCCATACCTTGTATCTCAGGTCCCAGGTTTACCTCATGTTCTCGCCATACCTTGAATCTCAGGTCCCAGGTCTACCTCATGTTCTCGCCATACCTTGAATCTCAGGTCCCAGGTCTACCTCATGTTCTCGCCATACCTTGAATCTCAGGTCTCAGGTCTACCTCATGTTCTCGCCATACCTTGAATCTCAGGTCCCAGGTTTACCTCATGTTCTCGCCATACCTTGAATCTCAGGTCCCAGGTCTACCTCATGTTCTCGCCATACCTTGAATCTCAGGTCCCAGGTTTACCTCATGTTCTCGCCATACCTTGAATCTCAGGTCCCAGGTCTACCTCATGTTCTCGCCATACCTTGAATCTCAGGTCCCAGGTTTACCTCATGTTCTCGCCATACCTTGAATCTCAGGTCCCAGGTCTACCTCATGTTCTCGCCATACCTTGAATCTCAGGTCCCAGGTTTACCTCATGTTCTCGCCATACCTTGAATCTCAGGTCCCAGGTCTACCTCATGTTCTCGCCATACCTTGAATCTCAGGTCCCAGGTCTACCTCATGTTCTCGCCATACCTTGAATCTCAGGTCCCAGGTCTACCTCATGTTCTCGCCATACCTTGAATCTCAGGTCCCAGGTCTACCTCATGTTCTCGCCATACCTTGAATCTCAGGTCCCAGGTCTACCTCATGTTCTCGCCATACCTTGAATCTCAGGTCTCAGGTCTACCTCATGTTCTCGCCATACCTTGAATCTCAGGTCCCAGGTTTACCTCATGTCCCCGGCATACTTTGAATCTCAGGTCCCAGGTCTACCTCATGTTCTCGCCATACCTTGAATCTCAGGTCCCAGGTTTACCTCATGTTCTCGCCATACCTTGAATCTCAGGTCCCAGGTCTACCTCATGTTCTCGCCATACCTTGAATCTCAGGTCCCAGGTCTACCTCATGTTCTCGCCATACCTTGAATCTCAGGTCCCAGGTCTACCTCATGTTCTCGCCATACCTTGAATCTCAGGTCCCAGGTCTACCTCATGTTCTCGCCATACCTTGAATCTCAGGTCCCAGGTCTACCTCATGTTCTCGCCATACCTTGAATCTCAGGTCCCAGGTTTACCTCATGTCCCCGGCATACTTTGAATCTCAGGTCCCAGGTCTACCTCATGTTATAGCCATACCTTGTATCTCAGGTTCCAGGTCTACTTCATGTCCCCGGCATACCTTGAATCTCAGGTTCCAGGTTTACATCATGTCCCCGGCATATCTTGAATTTCAGGTCCCAGGTTTACCTCATGTCCCCGGCATACTTTGAATCTCAGGTCCCAGGTCTACCTCATGTTATAGCCATACCTTGTATCTCAGGTCCCAGGTCTACTTCATGTCCCCGGCATACCTTGAATCTCAGGTCCCAGGTTTACCTCATGTCCCCGGCATACCTTGAATCTCAGGTTCCAGGTTTACATCATGTCCCCGGCATATCTTGAATTTCAGGTCCCAGGTTTACCTCATGTCCCCGGCATACTTTGAATCTCAGGTCCCAGGTCTACTTCATGTCCCCGGCATACCTTGAATCTCAGGTCCCAGGTTTACCTCATGTCCCCGGCATACCTTGAATCTCAGGTCCCAGGTCTACTTCATGTCCCCGGCATACCTTGAATCTCAGGTCCCAGGTTTACCTCATGTCCCCGGTATACCTTGAATCTCAGGTCCCAGGTTTACATGTCCCCGGCATACCTTGAATCTCAGGTCCCAGGTTTACCTCATGTCCCCGGCATACCTTGTATCTCAGGTCCCAGGTCTACTTCATGTCCCCGGCATACCTTGAATCTCAGGTCCCAGGTTTACCTCATGTCCCCGGCATACCTTGAATCTCAGGTCCCAGGTCTACTTCATGTCCCCGGCATACCTTGAATCTCAGGTCCCAGGTTTACCTCATGTCCCCGGCATACCTTGAATCTCAGGTCCCAGGTTTACATCATGTCCCCGGCATACCTTGAATCTCAGGTCCCAGGTTTACCTCATGTCCCCGGCATACCTTGAATCTTAGGTCCCAGGTCTACCTATTGTTATATAGTCACATCTTGAATCTCAGGTCCCAGGTTTACCTCATGTTCTTGCCATACCTTGAACCTCAGGTCCCTGGTCTACCTCATGTTCTCGCCATACCTTGAATCTCAGGTCCCTGGTCTACCTCATGCTCTCGCCAAACCTTGAATCTCAGGTCCCAGGTATACCTCATCTTCTCGCCATACCTTGAATCTCAGGTCCCAGGTCTACCTCATGTTATAGCTATACTTTGAATCTCAGGTCCTAGGTCTACCAAACCGTGAATCTCAGACCCTAGGTTTACCTCATGTACCCGCCATACCTTGACTCTTAGGTCCCAGGTCTACCTATTGTTCTCGCCATACCTTGAATCTCAGGTGCCAGGTCTACCTCATATTCTCGCCATAACTTAAATCTCAGGTCCCAGGTCTACCTCATGTTATAGCCATACCTTGAATCTCAGGTCCCAGGTCTACCATACATTGAATCTCAGATCCTAGGTTTACCTCATGTCTCCACCATACCTTGAATCTCAGGTCCCAGGTCTACCATACATTGAATCTCAGATCCTAGGTTTACCTCATGTCCCCACCATACCTTGAATCTCAGGTCCCAGGTCTACCATACATTGAATCTCAGATCCTAGGTTTACCTCATGTCCCCGCCATACCTTGAATCTCAGGTCCCAGGTCAACCTATTGTTCTCGCCATACCTTGAATCTCAGGTCCCAGGTCTACCTCAGGTTTTCGCCATACCTTGAATCTCAGGTCCCAGGTCTACCTCATGTTATAGCTATACCTTGAATCTCAGGTGCCAGGTGTACCTCATATTCACGTGTGGTCATACCTGTCCTGCAGCCGCTTTAAGTGGCAAGTGGTTCACAGTTCAGGAAGAAGGAAGATGAGGAGGGTTAATAAAGATGTGAAGGTAGGAAATCGATTCTCTGTTCTCCAAGACGAGTGTACTTCAGTGGTTAGTGAGGTTAAAGGTACCACTGACTCCCCTGCTAATCAAGGTAAGAATATTCTGATTGTGGGAGACTCTCAGGTAAGATATATGGACCGTGCTTTTTGTAACAGAGATAGAAAAGTCAGACAGAGAGTGTGCCTCCCAGGAGCTGGTATTGGTGACATAGTCAGTAGGTTGGATAATAATACGTCAGGTAATGGGAACAAGCCCAGTATCTGTCTTAGTGCTGGTGGAAATGACATTGGGAAGGGCAGGAGACAGGAGCTGCTGGATAAGTACAGGTTAGCCATAGAAGTAGTCAGGTTTAAGGGAGGGATCCCTATCATACGTAGCATCTTGCCTAGAAGGGGAGTGGGCAATGAATGGATGTCTAGGGCAATTGGTATAAATTGCTGGCTAGACAGGTACTGCAAGGAACTTGCAATCCCATTCATTGATAACTGGGACAAATTCTATGGCAAACATGATATGTATGCAAGGGATGGGGTTCATCTCTCTGGGGTTGGAGTGGTTGCATTAGCCAATTCGATTGAGGGGGTAATTGATGACTTGTCTAGGACTTTAAACTGATAGATTATAGAGGTATGGGTGTTTGTGGGAAACAATCAGGCTGCAGTATTATTGTTGGAAACAGCAGATATTACCAGGATACCTCAGGGATATGTTTAAAAGACAATATTCAAAATAAAGTTCCTAATAAAGGCAAAGCAACTGATCAACAAACAAAGAGAGATAGTAGAGGGCAACGAGTGACTAGCTCCCTTAAGGTTTACTATACAAATAGTAGGAGTCTAAGAAATAAGATAGATGAGCTAAGATTACTCGCAAGTGCAGGTAATATAGATATTATTGCTATAACTGAGACCTGGTTCAACTTGAAGGATAGAGAAATGCCTTCTGAATGCAGCATAAAGGGTTATAAACTATTCCACACTGATAGGGTCAACAGGAAGGGTGGTGGAGTGGCGATGTATGTCAGAGATAATTTAAATTGTTGTGTTAGACATGATATAAGATTAGAAACATCAGACACAGAATCTGTTTGGCTACAGTTTCTCGAGGGGTATGAAAAATTAATTTTGGGTGTGATATATAGGCCCCCAAACCTTGATAGGGAGTGCAGTAAGCTGCTATGGGACGAAATTCATAAGGCGTCTAGATATGAAAATGTTGTGTTAATGGGGGATTTTAACTTTAGACAAATTGATTGGAACAATTTGACAGGAAATCTTGAGTCTAGTGACTTTCTTGATACAGTTCAGGATTGCTTTTTAAAACAGTTTGTGACAGAACCAACTAGAGGAAACAATCTGCTTGACTTGGTTCTTGCCAACAAAGATTCACTAATTAATAATCTTGAGGTTAATGATGAGCTTGGGGAAAGTGATCACAAATCACTTAGTTTCAATATATTATGGAATTACCCAGTAAACTGCAATCAAGTCTCTGTCCCAGACTTTCGATTGGCTGATTTCATGGGACTGAAAAATTACCTGGGTGGGCTAAATTGGGATGATCTGACTATGGGTCAGGTAGCTGGTGTTGGTTGCCAATATGACGTTTTTCAGAGCATAGTTCTAGCTGCTCAGTCAACTTTTGTTCCGAGTAGGGAAATTAGATCTAACAAAAATGATCCCAAATGGATGAACAATAGATTAAAACATCTCATTGGTCAAAAGAGAGGCATATATAGGCGTATCAAAAGAGGGGATGGGCAGTTAAGAAATCAATATATTCAATTAAAGAGAGAAATAAAAAAAAAGAATAAGAAAAGCAAAAAGGGATTATGAGGCTAAGGTCGCAAGGGATTCGAAGACTAACCCAAAAGGGTTCTTTCAGGTATACAGAAGTAAGATTAGAGACAACATAGGCCCACTTAAGAGTAACTCAGGTCAGATCACTGACAGTGATAGGGATATGTGTGAAATTTTCAATTCTTACTTCCTCAGTTTTTACTCAGGAAGATACTAGCGACATTCTAGAAATAATAAATTATGTAGAACAGGACAATAATAAACTATGCACGATTGCAGTAACTAGTGACATAGTCCACAGACAAATAGAGAAATTAAAACCTAAGAAATCCCTAGGCCCTGATGAATTGTTTGCAAGGGTTTTAAAGGAATGTAAAGAGGAACTTTGCAAACCTTTGGCTAATCTTTTCAACATATCACTACAAACTGGCATAGTGCCTGATAAGTGGAAAATGGCAAATGTAATACCTATTTACAAGGCAGGTGACAGGTCCTTAGCTTCGAACTATAGACCAATAAGCCTTACCTCCATAGTGGGAAAATTTATGGAATCAATAATTGCCGAGGCAATTCGTAGCCATCTTGATAGGCATAAATTGATAAATGAATCTCAACACGGTTTTACTAAGGGGCGTTCCTGTCTTACGAATTTACTAACTTTTTTCGCTAAGGTGTTTGAGGAGGTAGATCATGGTAATGAATATGATATTGTGTATATGGACTTCAGTAAGGCTTTCGATAGAGTTCCACATCAGAGACTTTTGAGGAAACTTAAGGCACACGGAATAGGAGGAGAAATTTTTTCCTGGGTAGAGGCGTGGTTGACAAATAGGCAGCAAAGAGTTTGCATAAATGGGGAGAAATCAGAATGGGGGCACGTCACAAGCGGTGTTCCACAGGGGTCAGTGTTGGGCCCCTTGTTGTTCACAATTTACATAAACGATATAGATGAGGGAATAAATAGCGACATAAGCAAATTTGCTGATGACACCAAAATAGGCCGTCCAATTCATTCTATTGAGGACATTAGTGCACTCCAGGATGATTTGAATAGACTGATGCAGTGGTCGGAGAAGTGGCAGATGCAGTTTAATATAGACAAATGCAAAGTGCTAAATGTTGGACAGGACAATAACCATGCCACTTATAAACTGAATAGTGTAGATCTTAATACTACTGATTGCGAAAAGGATTTAGGAGTTCTGGTTAGCAGTAATCTGAAACCAAGACAACAGTGCATAAGTGTTCGCAATAAAGCTAACAGAATCCTTGGCTTCATATCAAGAAGTATAAATAATAGAAGTCCTCAGGTTGTTCTTCAACTCTATATATCCTTGGTTAGGCCTCATTTAGATTATGCTGCACAGTTCTGGTCACCATATTACAGAATGGATATAAATGCACTGGAAAACGTACAGAGGAGGATGACAAAGTTGATCCCATGTATCAGAAATCTTCCCTATGAGGATAGACTGAGGGCCCTGAATCTGCACTCTCTAGAAAGGCGTAGAATTAGGGGGGATATGATTGAGGTGTATAAATGGAAAACAGGAATAAATAAAGGGGATGTAAATAGCGTGCTGAAAATATCCAGCCAAGACAGGACTCGCAGCAATGGTTTCAAGTTGGAAAAGTTCAGATTCAGGAAGGATATAGGAAAGCACTGGTTTGGTAATAGAGTTGTGGATGAGTGGAACAAACTCCCGAGTACCGTCATAGAAGCTAAGACCTTGTGTAGTTTTAAAAATAGGTTGGATAAATACATGAGTGGGTGTGGGTGGGTGTGAGTTGGACCTGACTAGCTTGGGCTACCAGGTCTGGTGCCGTGCTCCTTCCTTAAGTGGAAGTGACCTGACTAGGTGGTCATTGTTCTAGGCCGGGGGGTGGCATGGACCTGCTTCGCATGGGTCAGTAGGCCTGTTGCAGTGTTCCTTCTTTCTTATGTTCTTAGACAACCGGTGTAAGGAAACACGTCCGATTTTTACACCCCTTCGCCGGGAATCGAACCCGGACCCTTACTGTGTGAAACGAAAGCTGTTGCCACCAAGCCACGGGCCACCGTTTGGGGAAATTTGTGTGCAAATGCCCAAACCTCCAACCACAGGCAAGTAAATATTAACTACTTATCTTTTGTTGCATGCCTGTTATAGGTGAGTTACCCTTCGTAAGTTAGAAAACCCTTAGACTATAAATCCTAGCTTTTCAGGAGATTTAGGTCTTATTAAAATTTCCGGGAGGATTTGAATCACCATTAAATACTAGAAGTGTTACAATAATTTTAGAATATTATTGTTAGGTCGATACCCTGAGAGAACGATAGTAAATAACGAAACATTATTGGAATCCATTACTAGTATTATTATTATGATTATTAGGAGAAGTGCTAAACCCGTAGGGATTATACAGCACCTGTGAAGATGGGGGGTGAAAGGCACTTAGGCTCAGTTCAAGGAACCGGAGCACAGATCCAATTCCCTTGATCAAGAGCCCTTCACTAGCATCAAGGAACCTACCTCAATTGATGGGCTACTGGAACCCACCTGGTGGTGACCCGCTGATTGCGAATGAATATTGTTTTCTGAGGTTCCATTAAGTTTCTTTAGGTATTAATACAAATAGAGTTACACAAATCACTGGTCAACATTTATTTTCTGGTCAATTATATTACACCGATTTTAGGGTAAATTTGTGGTGCTGATTCCTAATATGTCATCGGCTTTGCTTGATTTGCTCTAGTTTTTGATAAATTTGGTATCCCATTGAAGAACATAAAAGATGTGAAGAATATATTGATCAGGCGGGGCTAACTTACAAATGGCATTGAAATTATTTTTAGACCATGCAGTCAAATCATGTAATACATATTGGCACACTTCATTCTATATAAGAACAGATTAATATAGTAACATAATTCAGATACCACTAATTAATGTTGGTCATCAGCACAATTATGGAAATATAAACACATATGCAGTATAATGTGATCCTTTATTGACTACGTTTCGCCCACACAGTGGGCTTTTTCAAGTCACAAACAGAACTACCTGGGGTGGAAGGACCGCGAGTATTTATAGTCAGGTTCAGAATGCTGAGGTCAGGTGGAGAATGCTGCATCTGATGATGTACCGAGTGGGGTTATAGAGTCTAAAATCTTGGGTAGCTTGGAAAGGAGATTGGATAAGTTTGTGAGCAGACCTTCTACAGTGTTCTTATGTGGGATAGCGATGAAGAAGTTTCTTGGCAAGTGGTTCAGCTATGTTATAGAAGCCACTATTCTGGTTGAAGTTGTCGGATATAGAAATAAGTGATGATTCCAGGATTCTTCGGTATTGAGTGTTGTCTTCTGTGGCGATAAGTCTTGAGTTTCTGTAGTTTATCAAGTGGTTGTGTGAATTACGGTGTTGTACGCAGGCATTCCTTGTGTCGTCAGACCTGCTTGCGTATTGGTGTTCTGAAATACGTGTTTGGAGGTCCCTTGATGTTTCGCCCACGTATAACTTGTTGCAGTCATTACAAGGGATTATGTATACCCCTGCAGAGGGTGGAAGCTTGTCCTGTCTATCACTGGTAATGTCCTTGATGGTCGTGGTTGTGGAGGTAGATACTTGAAATGAGGTATTGGAAAAGATGTTGGAAACGTGTTTGGCAATGGAGTTGGTGGGGAGGACTATGTATCTCTTCTCGGCAGTGTCTTCTCTGGGTGTGTTGAAGATGTTTAATGCCCGTCGTCTGCAGTCTCTGATGAAGTGACGAGGATAGTGGAGTTTAGAAAATACTTGTTCAATCATCGTGCATTCTTCTTCAAGAAACTCATTGCTGCAGATTCTGAGTGCACGCAGGAAGAAGCCTATAATTACACCACGTTTGGTTTTGGTGTCGTGGTGAGAGTAAAAGTGGAGAAGATCGTTTTGGTTGGTGGGTTTTCGATAGACTTTAAAACGAAGTTCGTGGTCAGCTTTGCAGAGCAGAACATCAAGGAAAGGAATTGAAGCGTTTAGGAGTTATGAGGAGAATGTCGTCAACATAACGGAGCCAGGTGACAGACGAAGGAATAATGGTGGAGAACGTTTCTCCACCATCATCAGATTCTCATCAGATGCAGCATTCTCCACCTGACCTCAGCATTCTGAACCTGACTATAAATACTCGCGTTCCTTCCACCCCAGGTAGATCCGTGTGTGACTTGAAAAAGCCCACTGTGTGGGCGAAACGTAGTCAATAAAGGATCACATTATACTGCATATGTGTTTATATTTCCATAAATTACCTAGGATAACCCTAAAAAAAGTCAAAGTGACTTATTTCCACTGTTGTGAATTCCTGATTCAGCCACCATAATTATTGACCTCCAGAGACCCTCCGAGTCACTCAGTCTGTGGCCCCAGTGTCATGAATGGTTCAAATGGAGCAGAGCTTTAAATAGTTGAGAGACTCATACAAGCGACAACACTGGCCTTGAGATACCAGATATTTAACCTTGACTGTTGCTGCACCAGCATCTCTGCTACTCCCTACGAGCTGTCTGAGTGGGGAAGGTAACAGACAAGTCTGTTGATAAACAAAGCATTAAAGACGGAACACCACAAGCAAAGCTCTGCTCCTGTAGCTACAAGTAGGTACAGTAATTTCAAAAAGGTAATTACATACATCCACATCGTACTATAACCTTGTGGGTTTAGCGCTAAGTTCTGATTGTAATAATAATAATAAAAGGTATGCTAATTGTAGTCACCTAAATGTGTAACTGTTCTTATTTGTTCCTGTACTTACATAAACTTACTTAGTTACACACTGTGGCACCACACGACGTCAAAACTTCATTCACAAACGCTACATTATATAATAATTTCATAAAATACCTATTATATCTGACAATTATTTTCTGGCATCCTTTTTTTTACAATAGAATAGGGCCCCTGAGGCGCGCGCGTTTGTGCTCCGTCAAAAACTGCGTGTCTTAATAGTAGTAGAAGGAACAGAATGCGGGAAATAAGCGTGTGCAACCATAAAGTGCATATACTCCTTTGAACAAACAAAAAAGGAATATCAGTGAACGCTAAATAGGAAAATATGGATTATAGTGTCACATAGAGAGTGCCGGTGGAGAAACGGTTACCGTGGGAAATAGACCTGACCAGCACTAGTGAATTATTGCCGGGTGTCGACACAAGTGGAAATAAACGAATATCGATCTATCTATCTATAAGTAATATAGTGAGTGACAAGGATATATATGTGCAGTGGCATAGTGAACTAAATTGTAGATAAGAGTAATCTAAATTATCGCCAAGTATAGCGTACAATATATAGTGTAGATAGGGGAATATCTTACAAGCGACTGGCAGAGGTCCAGTGAAGTGTTAATAACGGATAAGTAACTACTACAGTCATAAGATATGAAACGAGTGATGGTAGCATTGAGGTGCAGGGAATCACAGCATACATAAATTGAGCATACAACCGTTACCTCTACTAAACAGGAAATAATCTTTTCCTTAGAAGTGTAGGGGGAAGTTAGCGTAGGCCTGTGTAAACAATAAAACAATGATCCCAGTATAACGCAGTGAAAAGTGTAATTTGAAAGAATACAGTGTATATCCTTGAGATAAACAGTGTACAGCACTACATAAAAGGAATTTAAATAGTAATAAAAATAGTATTAAAAAAAAAATAATAGTGAAGTGTTGCAGTGTGGGCAAGTCTGCCGGCTCACACCCACCCTGCACCACCACCCACCCTACACCACCACCCACATACTGCAAACTTGGTTCGTATAAATACATCTTGCATATTACTGGCACCAGCAAGAGAAAGGTAAAGTGGAAATCAGTTTTCTTCCGTGGCATACAGTGTAGTAGGATACAGACAGGATGTCAGCACAGCATATCTGTGGGACATGTAAAAAAATCCTTGGAAGGAAATCCAGAATCACATGCAACCTATGCTCTTCCAAACACCATATCTCTTGTACTAGACTAAATACAGCCTCAAAAAATGACCTCGAACTAGCAAGGTGCTTCTGGTTGTGCAATAAAGATGTAGAACTTTGGGCAGGTATCAGAAAGGTACTAAGGAGAGTAATAAATGATAAAAATAATCAAGAAAACAAAGATGACCTCTTGGATAGTCTACCAAAAATATATAAAACATGGGAGCAAGAGATAGTGTATCAAAAAATGCAGAATGTCCATACCACAACAGATGACTCGAAACTATCTAGTCACCCACATAGTGCTAAACCAGACCCATCCCCCAGTCATAGCACTAATACCCACAGTGCTGGAGCTGGCCCAGGCTCAGCCTCCAGCCTTATTGCCAGCCCAGACTCTACTAGGGACTCTACCACAGCCACCACTGAAACTATAAATATACAACCATCATTGCACAAGACCGTGGCCCACAGTACAGATGTTGGAGAGGAGTCTCCTCCTTCTTCCTCTACTGAGGAAAGTAGATGGAATCCAGGACGGGGTGGCCCTGGCTTGGATACTGAGGATTATAGTGCAGTCCCAGAACCTGCAGAAATTGACAACACACCTCCCAACAATTCTCAACCAAAGGTGAATTTGTGCAAATATTATGCTTGGGGCATCTGTAAGCATGGAATATCAGGAAAAAAATGGGACATGCAACTTTGAGCATCCCAAAAAATGTAGCGACCTCCTGTCTAAAGGAGTGTGTCGTTCTTCTTCCTGTACTTTCTTTCACCCAAAAATGTGTCACTCCTCGGTCCTCCAGAAGCAGTGTTACAACATCGACTGCCCTGCATACCATCTAAAAGGGACCAGGAGGCACAGACCCCACAAGACAAACAATAGTAGCTACGACAACCCAACTCCAGGTGATTTTTTAGTGGCAGGAAACGAAAAAGAAAATGGAAGGAAATAACAAAAATAGTCCACCACCTTGGAGCCTTGTTGGACTGGAGGCGCAGCCAGTGGCCACCCATGGCCCTCCAGAATTACAACTACTGATGCCAATAACAAAATCCCCCCAACAAACACAGAATACAACCTCGTTCATATTTGCTAATATACAGGGCCTTAAGCCATCCACCAACAACAAAATACCTTTTATCAGTGGACTTCTAGAGGAGTCTAATGCAATGTTTGCAGCCTTCACAGAGACTCACACAAAAGATCACTTTGACAGTGAAATATGGATAAGTGGTTACAACCTTTTTAGATGCGACAGAAAAAACAGGCAACAAGGGGGGGTTGGCCTGTATGTCAAAGAGTCCCTCATCTGCACGGAGTTGCTGAACACCACAAATGAGGTAGTTGAAGTTCTATCAATAAAGATCGAGAACCAAAACCTAGTCATTGTGGTTGTATATAAGCCACCAGATGCAACCTCACAACAGTTCAAGGAACAGCTACTGAAAATTGATTACTGTTTGGAAAACCTTCCAGCTCCATCCCCAAACATCTTACTGCTTGGTGATTTCAACCTAAGGCATACAAAATGGAAGAATGTAGCAAATAATGTTATAGCTGAAACAATCCCCGGAGGTAGCGCAGATGAAAGGTCACACACACATGAGCTACTAAGTCTCTGCGAAAAACACACCTTAAGCCAGCAGATAGTGGAGCCAACAAGACTAGAAAACACACTTGACCTTATCTTCACAAATAATGAGGACCTGATAAGAGACATAAGAATATCAAAAACAACTAATTCCGATCACAACCTAATCGAAGTCCAGACGTACATGCATAGGGGTCCTGATCAGCAGAATGCATGTACCTGTGAAGGTGTCTTCACAAAATACAACTTCAACAACAAGAACATCAACTGGGACCAGGTAAACCATGTCCTAAACGAAACATGTTGGGAAGATGTCTTAAATGACATGGATCCAAACCAGTGCCTTGAAAGGATCAACTTCCTGGCAGCCGAAGCATGTTCTAGGCATATTCCCCTAAGAAAGAAGAAGAGCAGGAGTAAACTGGAGAGAGAAAGACGCTCCCTCTACAGAAGACGACGAAGAGTCACTGAGCTCCTCAGGAGTGCTAGAATATCTGATACACGAAAGGAGGCGCTGACCAGGGAAGTGGAAACTATCGAACTTAAGTTAAATGACTCTTACAGGAACCAGGAGAGACAGGAGGAGCTTAAAGCTATTAGTGAAATTGAAAGAAATTCAAAATATTTCTTTTCATATGCCAAAAACAAGGCAAATACCACATCTAGTATCGGGCCCTTACTCAGACAGGATGGGACTTACACAGATGACAACAAGGAAATGAGTGAAATATTGAAATCCCAGTACGACTCTGTGTTTAGTGAACCACTAATCGGTCTGAGGATCGACGACCCAAATGATTTCTTCATGAATGAGCCTCAAAACTCCATAAATGTATGCCAGATTTCCGACATTACCCTAACTCCGATAGATTTCGAAAAAGCCATTGACAACATGCCCATGCACTCAGCCCCGGGCCCAGACTCGTGGAACTCTGTTTTCATTAAGAACTGCAAGAAACCCCTCTCGCGTGCCCTAAGTACACTATGGAGGAGGAGCTTGGACATGGGTGAAATTCCACAGTCACTTAAAACAACGGATATAGCCCCACTCCATAAAGGTGGCAGCAAAGCATTAGCTAAGAACTATAGACCAATAGCTCTGACGTCCCACATCATAAAAATCTTTGAAAGAGTGCTAAGAAGCAGGATTGCAAATCACCTGGATTCCCAAAATCTGCACAATCCAGGGCAACATGGGTTCAGGGCAGGTCGCTCCTGCCTCTCACAACTACTGGATCACTATGATATGGCCTTGGATGCACTGGAAGAAAATCAGAATGCAGATGTAATATACACAGACTTTGCAAAAGCATTTGACAAATGCGATCATGGCGTAATAGCCCATAAAATACGTGCTAAAGGAATAACTGGGAAAGTGGGGAGATGGATCTTCAAGCTCAACAACAATTAACCATCTCAGACCACTAATTACCCAACAAAAGGCTGCAGTCAGAATGATAACAAATTCTCACTACAGGCAGCACACTCCACCAATATTCAAAACTCTAAACCTACTCACCATACAAAACATCCATACTTATTACTGCACCTATTACATACATAGAACACTTAACTCTGATATTAACCCTCCCCTCAAACATCTCCTTGCCAACCTCAACAGAACACATGACCATAACACAAGGCACAGATCACTCTTTGATGTTCCTCGTGTCCATCTCACGCTATGCAAAAACTCAATGCACATAAAAGGCCCTAAAATCTGGAATTCATTACCTGTGAATATAAAAGAAACACTACCTGTTCTGTCATCTGCTGAGGACGCGGTTAACCTCCAAGAAGATATAAACAAAGTTTTCCAGTGGGCAACGGTAAACAATATGATGTTCAATGAGGACAAATTCCAACTACTCCGTTATGGAAAACTGGAGGAGATAATAACTAGAACAGAGTATACTACTGACTCCGGCCATACAATAGAGCGGAAAAATAATGTAAGGGACCTGGGAGTAGTAATGTCTGAGGATCTCACTTTCAAGGATCACAACAGTGCCACGATCGCACGTGCAAAGAAAATGATAGGATGGATAATGAGAACTTTCAAAACGAGAGATGCCAAGCCCATGATGATCCTTTTCAAATCACTTGTTCTCTCTAGGCTGGAATACTGCTGTACATTAACATCTCCATTCAAAGCAGGTGAAATCGCAGATCTAGAGAGTGTACAGAGATCCTTTACTGCACGTATAAGTTCTGTCAAGCACCTTAACTACTGGGAACGCTTGGAAGCACTTGACTTGTACTCGTTGGAACGCAGGAGGGAGAGATATATCATAATCTACACTTGGAAAATCTTGGAAGGAATGGTCCCAAATCTGCACACAGAAATCACTCCCTACGAAAGTAAAAGACTGGGCAGGCGATGCAAAATGCCCCCAATAAAAAGTAGGGGCGCCATTGGTACACTAAGAGAAAACACCATAAGTGTCCGGGGCCCAAAACTGTTCAACAGCCTCCCATCAAGCATTAGGGGAATTGCCAATAAACCCCTGGCTGCCTTCAAGAGAGAGCTGGACAGATACCTAAAGTCAGTGCCGGATCAGCCGGGCTGTGGCTCGTACGTTGGACTGCGTGCGGCCAGCAGTAACAGCCTAGTTGATCAGGCCCTGATCCATCGGGAGGCCTGGTCATGGACCGGGCCGCGGGGGCGTTGATCCCCGGAATAACCTCCAGGTAACCTCCCACATCCCTCATAAGATCAGCAGTTGCAACCGTCTTAACACAACTCCCCTTGTATAACTAGAAGAAAAGAATTCAGGTAAGAAAATGAGATGGCAGGTTTCTGGGCTGAATTCTACAAATGAGTTGACAGGGATCACTACCCTAACCAATCATAAGCCACAGATACGCTCTATTCTACACAGTAATGAGTGTGGTAAGTAACTAAGTAATTAGGTGTGTGGATGGAATGTTAGGATGAAAGGTCAGGTAAGGTGTGTGGTTGAGGTCAAATGGGATAAGTGGCTCTGAGAGAATGGTGGATGTGAGGGAAATGGTATAGGTGTGAGCGAGTGGCCGTGAGGGGAATCGTATGGGAAGATTGTGTGGGGGTAAATTATTGGTTGGAATGTTGTGTGTGAAGGTGTGCGGCCCTGGGGAAATTACAGAGGCAAGACGTATGGGTGGGAGAGGCAGGAATGAGGTAGAGTCATGGTATGGGATGTGACAGTGGGAGATTTATAAGGGCACGTTGTAGGGTGGGACTGGGGGGTTGTTGAGTGTACAGCGAGGGGTGTGGCCGAGGGTGCAATGGATGCGCATCAGACGTTAGAACTGTCTCCAGCACTTGTGCCTCAGCTCTCCCTTGTGAGAAGCTCCTTCCACTTTGTACATACCAAATAGTTATTTTATTATATTAATAATAATTAATATTAATTATTAATAATAATTTTTTTTCGCCGGTATTCTCCCGGCCCGGGTCTTTTCCAAGTAGTGGTGACCCGGCCTTGGCTCCCTATCTGGGGAGTGTCTCGAGACTTAAGTCTCCCATGGGAGGAGGTACAAGTACCTCCTCATCGTTGGGACCAAGTGTCCCCAGGCCTAGCCACATTCCCCGCCCTCACGGGGCTCGTAGGGAGAAGCTAGGCCTCTGGTCTGCCATCTACCCCGCCTCAAAGGGGCTCGTGGGGATGGCAGTCTTATGAGCTGCAGATGGTAGCAAGCTCAGGCTATTAATAATAATAATTATTATTATTACTTATTACATTATATTATGATTATTATATTATTTCACGATTATTATATTTTTATTATTTTGTTTAGAAACAAAATATTATTATTATTATTATTATTATTATTATTATTATTATTATTATTATTATTATTTGTACAAGTACATGTACAAGGTATAAAGGTCTGACATCAATGACATATTAGTATATAGAAAGCTGCTTGTTATGCAGAGCATTTCGGGCAAATTAGGTCAATTTTTCCCCATGATGCGACCCACACCAGTCGACCAACTCCCAGGTACCAACTTTACTGATGGGTGAACATAGACAACCGGTGTAACGAAATACGTCCAATGTTAATACCCACGCCGGGAATCGAGCCCGGACTCCTCACCATGTTAGTTGTGATGATGTGACGATGCTACAATGCATTGAGATGAAGTGAGGTGATGGTGTAAGTACTGTGACGTTGTGTTAGACGACTGATCAGTGAGGAAGGGATGCAAAGAGGAGTAGACTTAGTGGAAAGGAAGGAATCTTGGTTTTACAATCCCATGAAGGGAATTTGTAAAAGCCTTTACCGTTTGTTTTACTTTAAAATACCCCCCCAAAAAAAAGAATTATTTGGGATACAAAATAATAATGAGTCGTTCAATTCCAATACAATTCGTCTTCAGTTTTGTTCATGTAAAGTCAACTGTAAAATCCTAAACATTAACAATCTGGCACAAATTTTACCAAGGTGTTGCCATATAAAAAAGCATTATTTTATTTTTTTCTCGTCTCATTTTTGGGGAAACTTCACTAAATGTCTAGTATACGCTTTGGACCACCTTCCTAACTTTTAATAAAAAATAAATGAAATCAGACTATTGCAGTTTTCCTAGTAGAATCCTGCTCCCCCTCTTAATATTTTCAGGCCACCGTGAGAAGCGGATAACTGAAACAACGGAACTGAACCTGCGGATACTGGGTCCTCCTGTAACTTGTGTATCATATAATGTTACTAATTTATTACACAACTTATTGTGGAGCCACATTCTGGGATAATCTAACAGGCTTTGAAACTAGACCTGCGCTCTCCAACAACTACAAACATTCACACTGGGATGACCCAATAGTGGAGAATATATCCTTCATCCTTCAGTGTGTCGGGGAAGAACAGAACCTGGTTCTGTAGTGAGAGCTCCTTATTCAGAGAACTTTCTGTTGGCTATTCCCAACTCCACCCTTAGCATATGACTTGACCCAAAGACCATCCGCATTGGTGTTACCCTTCCCCTTGCTAACCTTATTCTTGCTGAACACAGCTGTATTCAGGTACCACATACCTGTGTGCCATATATCCAAGGGAAAGATTGCAAGATATGAAGAGGTTAATAACATTACCAAGAGGAGCCTCACAACAGCTGGATGCCCAGCAATGAGGGAGCCACCCCAACTATGTAGATCTTATTGTAACTAAAATTGTCCACATGGTATCACCCTTCAAGCCTGGACAGATGGCAAGCAGGTGGTGCAGGACTACACATGTGCAGCCACACTGGCCGATACACCAGAACGGAAGGAGGGTCAGCTGTCAGCTTTAGAGAGTCCCAAAAGTCTAAAAAATACGGTGAACTTGCCCATCATTATATGAACATGACTTTCGAAAGGCCATAAATGGCATGCCCATGCACTCTCCTCCAGGCCCAGACTCATGTAACTCCGTGTTCATCAAGGACAGCAAAAAGCCTGTCACGTACTTTAGCATTTAATGGAGAGGAAGCATGGACACGGGGTTCATAACAGTTACTAAAAACAACATAACCCCACTCCACAAAGGAAGAAGTAAAAAAATTGCAAAGAATTACAGACCGATAGTGCTAAAATCCCATATAAAAATCTTTGAAAGGGTTCTAAGAAGCTAGATCGCCACCCATCAGTTACACAACCCGCACCACACATGGGTTTAGAGCAGGCCGCACCTGCCTGGGTTAACTACTGGACCACTATGGCAAAGTCTTTGATGATCTGGAGGACAAACAAAATGCGGATGTAGTACACACAGACTTTGCGAAAGCCTTCGACAAGTGCGACCACAGTGCAACAGCACACAAAATGCATGATAAAGGAATAACAGGAAAAGTTGGTAGATGGGTCTATAACTTCCTAACACATAGAATAAAGAGTAATAGTAAAAACAGTAAAATCTGAGGTGGTTACAGTGAAAAGCTCTGTTCCACAAGTCACAGTACTCACCCCCATCCTGTTCTCATCTTCATATCCGACATAGACAGAGATGTAAGACACAGCACCATGTCTTCCTTTGCAGATGACACCCGAATTTGCATCAGTGTCCTCCATTTAAGACACAGCAAGATTCCAAGCGAACATCAATGAAATATTTAAATTGGCTGTGGGAAACAATATAAAGTTCAGTGAAGAGAAATTTAAACTTGAAGAAATTAAAACTATACCAGAGTATAAAACAAATTCCAACCACAAAGTAGAGCGATAAACTATTGTGAAGGACCTGGGAGTGATAATGTCAGAGGATCTCACTTTCAAAGACCACAACAATGTATCCGCCACATCTGCTAGAAAAATGATAGGATGGATAATGAGAGCCTTCAAAACTAGGGACGCCAAGCCCATGATGAGTCTCTTCAAATTGCTCGTTCTCTCTAGGACGAAATACTGCTGTATAATAATGGCCCTTTTCAAGGCATGCAATATTGCTGACATGGAGAATGTACAGAGAACCTTCACGGCACACGTAAGTTTGATAAAGCACCTAAATTACTGGAAACAGTTGAAGTCCCTTGACTTGTATTCCCTGTAATGCAGGCGAGAGAGATACATGATAATATACACTTTGAAAAACCTAGAGGGATAAGTACCAAATTTACGCACGAAAATCACTCCCTAAGACAGCTAAAAAAAAAAACTCGGCAGGAGATGCAACATTCCCCCAGTGAAAAGCAGCGGCGCCACGAGTATGCTAAGAGACAACACAATAAGCGTCAGGATCCCAAGACTGCTCAACTGCCTCCCAGCGTTCATAAGGGGGATTACCAATAGACCCCTGGCTCTCTTCGAGAAGGCACTGGACAGGCGCCTAAAGTCAGTACCTGACCAGCCGGGCTGTGTTTCATACGTCGATTTGCTTGCGGCCAGCAGTAACAGCCTGGTTGATCAGGCACTGATCCACCACGAGGCCTGGTCACAGACCGGACCGAGGGGGCATTGACCCCCGAAACCAGGCATAGGCTCAGAGACCCTTGGCCCATTGGAAAAGAGTGCATCTAAGTTCCTTAAGGACAACTTCAGTGCTTTTAAGTTCCTTCAGGGTAACTGGGGATTCCAGAGCGGCTAGTTTTCTGTTCCAGCGACTCAGCGCTGCGGTTCAGAGAGGTAATGCTTGCTGTATTTTGGGCACGGGCCCCAGCTCTTAGAAGCCGGATGAGATTTTCCCATTTTAACCTGTCCTAAACAGGAAGAGTTTGAGGTAATGAGTCTCTCAGGCTGAGGGACTGATTACCTGAGTCTCCTTCTGACCTTCACATTTTTTCTTTGTATTAGACTGATGAAGCCACAGTGTAGCGAAACTTTTTCACCAAAAAAGATACCCAAGTGTTACACATGTGTCCAGTTTATCAACTTGTCGGTTCTGTGAGACATTTATCCACAAAAAAACATTGTTCAGCTCCTTGTATCTATGAGCAAATCTGTACGACTCGTACGGATTTGACGTTTGTTTTTGAATATAGTAAAAATAATTCTAAGAATAGGTATTCTCACACAACCTGCCGTCAGGAGCTCAAGGTCAAACACATATCTTATGTATAAAAAGTCATCTGATAAGCAGTCTTATCTTCCGAGTTCTCTAGTGTTCTCTTACAACTAGTTACTCACAATTCACTACAAAACAAGAAGCATTCACAGAGAATAAAGAAAAATATTAGGAAGACAAAACACACGAGAATTTATTAGTCAATGATCTTAAGTGTTAAATGTTATGGTGAGGATATATCGCGGTTTTAAGGCAAAAAAAAAAAATTACTCACGATGACAAGAGACAAAGAGCACTGCTCGGTTCACAGGTCACCATTCAACAATATCAAGAAACATTCACAGAGAAGTATTAGTCTTGTTGAAAATGGTATAAAATGCCGACTTTGTATTTTATACCATTTTCAACATACCTGTCACATGAAGTATTAGTTGACACATTCACTTAAGCACTTCGACCACGTTGGTCACTCATCGTTCATAGCCACACAAAAATATGTACAACAGAGATTAAAGTTTCAGAATTACACAAAACATAAAAGAATGCCTATTAGTTAAGCCTCAGTGTTAAATATCAATTTAATAATGATAAATAAATACCTTTTAGAATAGTGATGGAAGTATATTACTGTGCGTGAGCCACGCTTGCACACCCCACGCCAGCTGGTGACGACTGTCTCACCCGCCACTGAGTCCACTCTCTCAACACTTCAGTTACTGTTGGCAGGGCAAGCCTGCACGAAGGTCACTCAGAGAGGCCCCGAGTGGCCTTGATGCTGGCCACTCTTGTTCCAAGCATTTAAGGCCTCCTTCCTCGGCACCCACTTAATTATTTTCTTGCTCGCTTACTTGCTTTCTTATACATACATGCACACACACGACCTGCGAAGAAGCGGGGTCAAGAGCTGCGACTCGACCTCTGCAATCACAAATAGGTGAGTTGACTTCACCTTGGGAGAGAAGCTGCAAATATGAGAGCGGAGAGGACTTGTGGTAAATATAAGACCAAGAATATCACCAGAATTACACAAACTATAAAACATCGGCAGCATATACAAAACTAGTAAGCATTACTACAACATTCAGGAACCTTAAAGAATCATTCAGAATTTTATGTAGGACATATATTAGGTCAATTATTGAGCGCACGGCTCCTACACCTAGTCAAACATATGCGAAGCTCATGGTCAGTAAGTATGCAACCAGACTTGTACCATTACCGTGAGAAATGCCCTGTGAGTAGAGGTTGAAAGAATTGAACCTGACGACCGTGGCAAAGAGAGGAGGACTGGGGAAGATAAGATTATGACATACAAAATCCAAAGAGTAAGTGATAAGGCAGAAAGAGACAAACCAAGAGCAAGAGAACACAAATGAAACATAGGCGGAACACAGGTGGAACAAAGATGGAACGAAGGTGGACCACAACACCAGCAGATGGACAACAGAGATAAAAGGTTGTAGTGAGTCTCAGTAGTCGAAAAGTGGAATAATGTGTATGAGACAGTGGTGGAGGCAAACTTAGTACATACCTTCAAGAGTATAGATATGATAAGGCCCAAGAGGCCAGAAATCAACGATGCCGTTTGGGCTCGTATCTTCTCTCAAATAAAAATATCTTCATACATTTTGTTTAGCTATTTAACAGTATCATAGTTTAATTATTCCCATAAAAAAGTCTAGAAGACGCGAACCAGGAGCTAAATCTCAACTCCACCGCAAAAACATGGTGAGTACACACACTTCCTCCCCTCCTCAACACAAACAAACTAGAGCACAGCACAACAACAAAAAATTAGGACTTCGTACACGTCACTTACAGACCTATCATGGAACACACAGCACCAACATAGAGAACATAGCATCAGCATGGAACACAACACCAGTATGGAACGCAACACCAGCATGGAGTACACGGTACCAGCATGGAACAAGCACCAGCATGGAACACACCACCCTAATGGAACATAACACCAGCATGAAACGCAACACCAGCATGAAACGCAACACCAGCGTGAAGCAACAGCAACAGACTTCTTAATAATGTGTGTCAACATTTACACTCGGTTGTTTGAGGTTTCAGTAAAGTGATAATGAAAAAAACTGAAGTTTTGTTTCTTTACTGGGGAAAGATTTATTAATAACATCTGCAGGCAGACAATGTTGTTAGTCATGAAGTAGAAATAAAAGTCACTAGTTGATGAATTAGATACTTGTGCAACACTTGCTCTCTTTATTGCGGAAACGTTCACCATCCAGTGGCTTCTTCAGTCCAGTACAGAGAAAAATAGTTGAAGATCAGGCGTTTGAGGTAATCAGTCCCTCAGCCTGGATTCGATGTGATCAGACCATCGATACTCAAATTACCCCACATAGAAGAGAGGCGCTTACGACGACGTTTCGGTCCGACTTGGACCATTTTCAAAATCACACTGCGTGACTGTAAATGCTCCAAGTCGGACCGAAACGTCGTCGTGAACTCCTCTCTTCTATGTGCGGGTTATTTGTGTATCGTTCCAGTCACGGTATTGTGCCTTTTTTGTTATTCAGTCCATCAGTTATGAAAAGAGTGCAGTAAATGAGAGGAGAAGGAGTTTATATACTGCAGACAGGTGAGGCGAAGCAGTCGTAGGTGGTGTCTAACTCATCAACCTATTCTTGTGGTTTAGCGCTTCTTTTTGATTATAATAACCTGTCGGTTCTCTGAACCGTTACCTACAAAGTCACAACTAACACGGAAAATATTTTATTACTGTTGCACAAACACCCGGATAAAACTACACAGATTCCTCTCCAGGAAGAGGCTTAGTGTGCTCTGTTTCCAATTTATGCTGTGTTGGATGGCTCCCGAAGGGCTATTTTTTTCACCAGCTTGTTTATTGCTAGTCACATTTACAAATGAGACTACTGGTGTGTGAATCCCGACATGCTGTGGCAAATATGAGTAAGCTAAGGAATAAGATTCATTGAATTTACCCAGCAAGGTTATTAACCAAAAGTACACCAAGGGAGGGGGGGGGGAACAAGCAGTGTGGCTTATTTCGTTAAGGTATTTATGTCATGTCTAAGGAGGCTAAGGCTCATTTAATGGCTCCACCACAGTTCTTAACTGGCAAGGCTAGTCGAGAAGCAATGAATTGCATGAAAATCATGTTATTGTTATACTTGAAAGTAAGATGCAGTAGCTCCTGGAAGTGACTGTCGGTATAAATGCATTAAAATACATAGTAGAGAAACAATAAAGAACTAAGTGATAAAAAAAAATCGAGAAACAGGATCTGGAAGCTAGTAGTGCTGATGATACTGAAAACGAGAAAGATGACACCAGTGTAAAACTGAAGATAGTAATAGAGAAGTAGACTAACTATGCCAGTAAAAACTGTCATGATAGTGATAAAGAAAGTGACGGTGGGAGAGAAAGTGAAGATGAGCTTAGTGATACTAATGATGAATTTAGTATTGATGATGGTTCAGTAGATGCTGAGGAAGTCATTATGAATACAATGAGAATTCCTACATAAATCAATAGTAGTCAACTGGGAGAAATAGTGAAACTCCCTGAAAAATATCTGGATACGAAAAAAAAATTAATGCATTTTTTCGGGAGAATTTATAGGCTAGTAAGAGCACCTAAAGACATTAAAAGAGAAAACACATTACCTGTGGAAAATTTTGATAATTTTCCTGTAACTTGTGTGTAATATTTGATATGGATAATAATATTTATATGAAATTGTGAAGGTATGTATCTTTAATGCGATTATTTTAAAAGTATTAAATTACATGAAAACCTGCATTACCAGTACTTTCCATATACGATGGTGCCTCTAAACTGCTAATCCTCATTGTGCACATAACAAATTTGTCCATCACTACTAATACCGTTTCAGAGGGGTTCCAGGAGGCTTCAGTTATTCCTATCTTTAAGAAAAATAGTCAGCAACTATAGGCCTGTTAGTATACTCAGTGTAATATCCAAAATTCTAGAGAAGGTGGTGTACTGTCAAGTAGTTAAGTATCTTAATAACAAAAACATTCTCCAAAGTTACCAATCAGGTTTTAGGAGATCTCATTCAACCGACACTTCCTTAATTAATCTGATGGACTTGAGAACTGAAATGTCGCTAATCTCTTAGACTTGAAGAAGACCTTTGACAGAGTCAACCACAATATATTATGTAAGAAACTTGATGCTATCGGCATAGCTTCTGTAGACATGTGGGGGTTCCCCAAGGTAGTACTCTGGGTTCCTTATTGTTCCTATGTCAATTGAATGACATGCCCATGAGTGCAAAATGTAAGCTTTTATTGTAAGCAAATGACAGTGCTCTGTTAATGTCAGATAAAGACTCACAACATATAGCAAATGTATTATCACTAGAACTAACAGAAGTGATAAAGGAAGGGAGCCAGTATATATATATACTACTCCCATTCCCTTCACACTTGTGTGTGACTAGTCAGTGGTCGAAGTAGGACCGAAGGGTAGTCATAACTTTCATTCTCCCATGTGCGGAATATTTGTGTATTGAGTAGTAGTTGCTTTACCCATCCTAGGGCTGGCAGTTACCCCCATACCCATTATTTTGTTAAAAGATACCTCATACCCATAGAGAGGGTAGTATACCTGGAGTATACTTGGAAAGTGTTCCCGAGGCATGGCCCATGATCAGGCCTCGTGGTGAATCAGGGCCTGATCAACCAGGCTGTTACTGTTGGCCGCATGTAAACCAACGTACGAACCACAGCCCGGCCGGTCAGATACTGACTTTAGGTGCCTGTCCAGCGCCTTCTTGAAGACAGCCAGGGGTCTAATGGTATTCCCCCTTATGTATGCTGGGAGGCAGTTGAACAGTCTTCGGCCCCTGAAAATTTTTGTCTCTTAGAGTCAAAGAGATACAAAAATAATGGGTTGAGGAGCTGGGCCTCAACATTCACTTAGCAAAACAAGTTACAAGAGTAATTAAACGTTCGCAAGAATAAAGCAGTCATTTACAGCAGTGAAGGATTCGTAACAATAGTAAGTGGTCACGTACAATAGTAAATGATCACAGAGTAGTAAGTGGTCACTTAGCATAGTAAGGGCTTAGCTACACATTTATATACATCACAAACATTGTAATGTGTTTTCAGTATTGGAAACACACACACACACACACAGTGAAGAGGCGGGGTCAACTGTAGAGGTAGGGTAAGTTTTCAGAGAGAGTAAATGTAGAGCCAGCCAGCCAGTCTCTGGCTGGCTGGCTCTACGCTACCACTCTGAAAACTTACCCTACTTCTCTTGTTGTTGCCTTTGCAACATCGCACAGCTCCTGATGTAACGTGGGGGGTTCTAGGAGATAAAGGAGTTATAGAAATAAACTTGGGCATGGATGGTAACACTTGTATTTGCAGAGTCGTGAGGGGAAGCCCAGCTTAACCTTCTTACCTGTTGGTCTATCTGCAAACTGAGGGGCATGGTGAGCGACGCTCACAGCGGCACTGTGTGACGTCACATGCTAGCCACTAAGCCTAGCAAGGGATCGTGTATATAAAATATATAGATGTACTAACCACGATACTAAGATATATTACACAAACATACATTAGCTCTGCTGATACTGATGATGCACTGAGAAGTGTGAAAGTACTTGAGCTAAAGATTTCCACCCCCCAACCTCCCCGTGGCTTGTGTTGCATTGTTAAGATAGCCTGTCTGTGATTATTTTGCATGTAATATATATATATATATATATATATATATATATATATATATATATATATATATATATATATATATATATATATATATATATATATATATATATATATATATAACATGTCGGCCGTTTCCCACCGAGGCAGGATGACCCAAAAAGAAAGAAAAACTCAAAAGAAAGAAAAAACTTTCATCATTATTCAACATTTTCACCATCACTCATAATCGCTGTCTTTGCAGAGGCGCTCAGATACGAGTTCAGATATTCCTCGAAACTGCCAATATCCTAAAGTGCAGACATTGTTCTTCCCATTTCCAGGACTCAAGTCCGGCTACCCGGTTTTCTTGAATCCATTCACAAAATATTACCCTCCTCACACTCCAACAGCTCATCA